>NC_080163.1:190316968-190416968 GCF_950295315.1 Erinaceus europaeus | reverse complement strand
TTACCTTTTCTGATGTATGACATTCTCACAGGAGTGAAGTGGTATCTCGTTGTTGCCTTTATTTGCATTTCTCTGACAATCAAAGACTTGGAGCATTTTTTCATGTGTTTCTCGGCCTTTTGGATCTCTTCTGTGGTGAATATTCTGTCCATGTCCTCTCCCCATTTTTGGATGGGGTTATTTGTTTTCTTTTTTTTTTTTTTTTTTCTTTTTTTTATGCCTCTGCTTGGGCCAGGTTCTCACCTCCCCAGCTGGCCGTCTGTCTGTCTGCCTTAGTGTCTGCCCGTCCACCCTCGCAGCCTCTCTAGTCTCTTCCTTCCTGTCTGCATCCATCTGCCCCTGCTTCTTTCTATTCACTTGTCCACAGCCACCCACCCGAAAATTCTTCTCATCGATTATTTTTTTCCTCCAGGGTTATATCTGGGGCTCGGTGCCCACACTACAAATCCACTGCTCCTGGCAGTTATTTTTTCCATTTTATTGGACAAGACAGAAAGTGAAAGAGCAAGGGAGAGAGAGAGAGAGGGAGAGAGAGACCCGTAGACCTGCTTCATTGCTTGTGAAACATCCCCCCTGCAGGTGGGGAGCTGGGGGCTCAAACCGGGATCCTTGCACGGGTCCTTGCACTTAGTACTATGTGCGCTTATCCTGGTGCGCCACCACCCGCCCCCTCCTTGTAATCTCTACATGAATATTTTGAGGGCTGGTTGAATGCACACAGTACCATGTGTGAGGACCTGGGTTTGAACAAACCCCCTGCAGGGGGGATGATTTGAAGCAGGTCTGAAGGTGCCTTTTTTTTTTTTTTATTTAAGAAAGGATTAATTAACAAAACCATAGGGTAGGAGGGGTACAACTCCACACAATTCCCACCGCCCAATCTCCATATCCCACCCCCTCCCCTGATAGCTTTCCTATTCTCTATCCCTCTGGGAGCATGGACCCAGGGTCATTGAGGGTTGCAGAAGGTGGAAGGTCTGGCTTCTGTAGTTGCTTCCCCGCTGAACATGGGCGTTGACTGGTCGGTCCATACTCCCAGTCTGCCTCTCTCTTTCCCTAGTAGGGTGTGTCTCTGGGGAAGCTGAGCTCCAGGACACATTGGTGGGGTCTTCAATCCAGGGAAGTCTGGCCGGCATCCTGATGGCATCTGGAACCTGGTGACTGAAAAGAGAGTTAACATACAAAGCCAAACAAATTGTTGAGCAATCCTGGACCCAAAGCTTGGAAAAGTGGAGAGGAAGTATTAGGGAGGTACTCACTGCAAACTCTAGTGTACTTCTGCTTTCTTACTTTGGTGCCATACTCCAAACTCAGTCAATTTCTGCTTTGCGTTTCTACTTTTTTTTTTTTTACATGCATAACATTCCCCAGATTCCCATTTAACAATACAACCCCCACTATTTAATTCATCATTTTTCATGGACCTGTATTCTCCCCGCCCACCCACCCACCCCAGAGTCTTTTACTTTGGTGTAATACTCCAATTCCATTTCAGGTTCGACTTGTGTTTTCTTTTCTAATCTTGTTTTTCAACTTCGGCCTGAGAGTGAGATCATCCCGTATTCATCCTTCTGTTTCTGACTTATTTCACTCAACATGATTTTTTCAAGGTCCATCCAAGATCGGCTGAAAACGGTGAAGTCACCATTTTTTACAGCTGAGTAGTATTTCATTGTGTATATATACCACAACTTGCTCAGCCATTCATCTGTTGTTGGACACCTGGGTTGCTTCCAGGTTTTGGCTATTACAAATTGTGCTGCCAAGAACATATGTGTACACAGATCTTTTTGGATGGATGTGTTGGGTTCCTTAGGATATATCCCCAGGAGGGGAATTGCAGGGTCATAGGGTAGGTCCATTTCTAGCCTTCTGAGAGTTCTCCAGACTGTTCTCCACAGAGGTTGGACCAATTGACATTCCCACCAGCAGTGCAGGAGGGTTCCTTTGACCCCACACCCTCTCCAGCATTTGCTGCTGTTACCTTTTCTGATGTATGACATTCTCACAGGAGTGAAGTGATATCTCATTGTTGTCTTGATTTGCATTTCTCTGACAATCAGAGACTTGGAGCATTTTTTCATGTGTTTCTCAGCCTTTTGGATCTCTTCTGTGGTGAATATTCTGTCCAAGTCCTCCCCCCATTTTTGGATGGGGTTATTTGTTGTCTTGTTGTTGAGTCTGGCAAGCTCTTTATATATGTTGGTTATTAAACTCTTATCTGATGTATGGCATGTAAAGATCTTCTCCCATTCTGTCAGGGGTCTCTTGGTTTGGGTAGTGGTTTCTTTTGCTGTGAAGAAGCTTTTTAATTTGATGTAGTCCCATAGGTTTATACTTGCCTTAGTCTTCCTTGTAATTGG
Source organism: Erinaceus europaeus (assembly GCF_950295315.1). Classification (NCBI taxonomy): domain Eukaryota; kingdom Metazoa; phylum Chordata; class Mammalia; order Eulipotyphla; family Erinaceidae; genus Erinaceus; species Erinaceus europaeus. The sequence continues at coordinate 190,414,605 of NC_080163.1, read as the reverse complement.
ATTCGTTTCATTGAAAATGTCTTTAAAATTTATGCAGAAAAAAGTTCTGCCAATATTTTCCTCTAAGTATCTGATAGTTCCTGGTCTAACATCCAAGTCCTTGATCCACTTGGAATTTACTTTTGTATTTGGTGAAATACAGTGATTCAGTTTCATTCTTCTGCATGTTTCAACCCATTGTTTCCAACACCATTTGTTGAAGAGACTCTGCTTTCCCCATGTAATAGTCTGAGCCCCTTTGTCAAAGATTAGATGTCCATACGTGTGGGGCCTCATTTCTGGGCTCTCAGTTCTATTCCACTGGTCAGTGTGTCTGTTCATGTTCCAGTACCAAGCAGTTTTGATGACAATGGCCCTATAATACAGTTTGAGATCTGGCAGTGTGATGCCTCCGGTTGTGTTCTTTTTTCTCAAGATTGTTTTGGCAATTCTAGGTCTTTTCTGGTTCCAGATAAACATTTGTAGCATTTTTTCTATTCTCCTAAAAAATGTGCTTGGGATCTTGATGGGGATAGCATTAAATTTGTAGATGGCTCTGGGTAATATATTCATTTTGATGATGTTAATTCTTCCAACCCATGAACATGGAATATCTTTCCACTTCTTTGTGTCTTTTTCAATTTCTTTGAGTAGTGACTCATAATTTTCAGTATACAAGTCTTTCACTTCTTTGGTTAGGTTTACTCCTAGATATTTTATTTTTTTTGTTGCTATAGAAAAAGGAACTGATTTCTGGATTTCAATTTCTTCTAACTTAGTGTTTGCATAGAGGAATGCCACTGACTTTTGAATGTTAATTTTATAGCCTGACACCTTACTGTATTGCCTGATGATTTCCAAAAGCTTCTTGCTGGATTCCTTAGGTTTTTCCATGTATACTATCATGTCATCTGCAAATAAGGAGAGTTTGACTTTTTCTCTTCCAATCTGTATGCCTTTAATTCCTTGCTCCTGCCTGATTGCTATGGCAAGAACTTCCAACACTATGTTGAATAGTAATGGTGATAGTGGGCAGCCCTGTCTAGTACCTGATCCGAGGGGAAATGCTTCCAGTTTTTCACCATTGAGTATGATGTTGGCTATAGGTTTGCTATATATAGACTCCACTATCTTCAGGAATTTTCCATCTATTCCTATTTTTTGTAGTGTTTTGATCATAAAGGGATGTTGTATTTTGTCAAAGGCTTTCTCTGCATCTATTGATATGACCATGTGGTTTTTGGTCTTGCTTTTGTTGATGTGGTGGATCACATTGATTGATTTACGTATATTAAACCAACCTTGCATGCCTGGGATAAACCCCACTTGGTCATGATGAACAATCTTTTTGATATACTGCTGTATTCGGTTGGCTAGAATTTTGTTCAATATTTTCGCATCTATGTTCATCAGAGATATTGGTCTGTAGTTTTCTTTTTTGGTTGTGTCCCTGTCTGCTTTTGGTATCAGGGTGATGTTGGCTTCATAGAAGCTGGCAGGGAGTATTCCAGTGTCTTCAATCTTCTGGAAGACTTTTAAAAGTAGAGGTATTAGTTCTTCTTTGAAAGTTTTGTAGAATTCATTTGTAAAACCATCTGGTCCAGGACTTTTATTTTTGGGCAGATTTTTGATAACTGTTTCAATTTCATTAGCTGTGATGGGCAGGTTCATGTTATCCACTTCCTCTTTACTTAGTTTTGGAAGTTGGTAGGTATCTAGGAAATCATTCATTTCTTCCAGGTTCTCTAGCTTGGTGGCATATAGTTGTTCATAGAAGCCTCGCATGATATGTTGAATTTCTGCAGTGTCTGTTGTGATTTCTCCTCTTTCATTTACTATCCGATTTATTTGGGTCTTCTCCCTTTTTTGTTTTGTGAGTCTGGCTAAAGGTTTGTTGATTTTATTTACTCTTTCGAAGAACCAACATTTACTTTCATTGATCTTTTGTATGGTTTTCCTATTCTCAATGTTATTTATTTCTGCCCTAACTTTAGTAATTTCTGTCCTTCTGGTTGCTTTAGGATTCCTTTGTTGTTCTTCTTCTAGGTCTTTAAGATGTGCAATCAGGCTGTTTATTTGTGCCTTTTCTTGTTTCCTAATGTGTGCTTGTATAGCTATGAACTTCCCTCTTAGGACTGCTTTAGCTGTGTCCCAAATATTTTGATAGCTTGTGTCTTCATTTTCATTGAACTCTCGAAACATTTTGATTTCTTCCTTGATTTCCTCTTTGACCCAGAAGTTGTTAAGAAGTGTACTGTTGAGCTTCCACATTTTGGGACTGTTACTAATCTTTTGTTGATTGTTAAGTGTTAGTTTAATTCCACTGTGGTCTGAGAAGATGCTTGGGATGATTTCAGTGCTCTTGAATAGGCTGATGCTGTCTTTGTGGCCTAACATATGGTCTATCCTTGAGAATGACCCATGTGGATTTGAGTAAAATGTGTATTCCAGTTTCTTGGGATGAATGACTCTGAAAATGTCCAATAGTTCTAGTTTATCTATCTCTTCATTTAGCTCCCTTATGTCTTTACTGATTTTCTTCCTGGATGATCTGTCAAGTTGAGATAGTGGGGTGTTGAAGTCCCCTACTATGATTGTGTTACTGTTAATATATTGCTGTAGCTCTTTCAGTAGAAGTTTGATGTATTTAGATGGCTTCTCATTGGGTGCATAGATATTAATAATTGTTAAGTCCTCTTGATTGACTGATCCTCTGAGCATTAAGTAGTGTCCATTCCTATCTTTTTTAATCTTATCTATTTTAAAGTCTATCATGTCAGATATGAGAATAGCTGTTCCTGCCCTTTTTTGTGGGCCATTGGCTTGAATGATAGTTTTCCATCCTTTCACTTTAAGTCTGTGTTTGTCTTGTTGCGTTAGGTGAGTTTCCTGTAGACAACATATTGTTGGGTTGTGTTTTCTGATCCATCTTCCTACTCTGTGTCTTTTAATAGGTGAATTCAGGCCATTGACATTTATTGATATCAAAGATTGAAGATATTTTAACGCCATTCTTTTAGAGTTTTAGAGTGTTTTGATATATGTCCTATTTGTGGTGGTCTGACTATTTATAGGAGACCTTTCAGAACTTCTTTCAGGGCAGGCTTGGTGATGGTTGCTTCCTTCAACTGTTGCTTGTCTGAGAAGGTTTTGATGCTTCCATCTAGTCTGAATGACAGTCTAGCAGGATATAGTATTCTTGGCTGAAAGCCTTTCTCATTGAGCACTCGATAGATATCTTGCCATTCTCTTCTGGCCTGTAGTGTTTGTATGGAGAAGTCTGCTGCTAATCTTATGGGTTTTCCTTTGTAGGTGACTCTTTGTTTTTCTCTTGCAGCCTTGAGGATCCTTTCTTTATCCTTATTCCTTTCCAATCTAAGTATGACATGTCTTGGTGTCTTTAGGTCTGGGTTAATTCTGTTTGGGACCCTCTGGGCTTCTTGAATCTTTATGTCTTTGGTGTTGTCTAGACTAGAGAAATTTTCAGCTATTATGGCCTGGAGAATGCTTTCTTCCTCCCCTTCTCTTTCTTCCTCTGGTATGCCAATAATGCGTATATTGTTTCTTTTGAAGTCATCCCATAGGACTCTGTTGTTGTTTTCAGCATCTCTTAATCTCTTTTTGAGATCTCTTACTTCTTTTTTAGTTGTCTCTAATTCATCCTCAATCTTGCTAATTCTGTCTTCAGCCTCATTGATTCTATTCTCTCTGCCCTCTACTGCTTTCTGGAGTTCATCTATTTTGTTGCCCTGCTCTGATACTGTTTTAGCTTGTTCAGCTAGTTGCCTTCTTAGCTCAGCGATTTCAGCTTTCAGCTCTCTAATAACCATGAGATTATTAGAATTTTCTTCCATATTCTCATTTGTTCCTGCATTTCTGATTACAATTTTTTCAAATTCTTTACTCACTCCTGTTATTATTTCCTTGGTTAATGTTTGGATGTTGAACTCGTTGTTTTGTGCTTCACCCTCTGGAGGACTTTTAGCTGGACTCTTGTCCTGGTTCGAGTCTCCAATATTTTTTCTTGTTGTTTTAATCATTTTATATAAGTTAACAGTTTTTTCAATCCCTGAGTTGGAGTTCAGTGGTGTAAAAGCCTTTTTTTTTTTCCCCTGTAGGCTATGGGAGCCTGAGGGCTTTTAAACTATCAATAGGCTTCTTAGCTTAATCACTGACTCCTGACCAAGAGAGAAAGCAGGGTATGGCAGAGATAATCCAGTGGTTATGCAAAGAGACTTTCACAGCCCCTCAGCTATGCCACCGAGGTATAGGTCTTCTCCTGAGTTTCCCGGTTAGATCTCTGTACCCTGGTGTCCCTCCCTGTTGCTGCTCCAGATTCTGAGGGTAGTAGCAATGGAGACTCAGAGTTGCACTTGGTGAGTCTCTGGGGAGTCCTTTCCTCCCTTCAGCTGTCCCCTTGTTGGTGGAGCAGACTGGAGGTGGTGTCTCCACTGACAAATTGTTAAACTGTTAGCAGTCACTTAATCTCTCCTTAGGCCCCTCTCTCCTCTCTGTCACCAACCACGCGTGTTTGTACTCACGGGTGATTTACTGGGTTTCTGTGGTCATTCTAGTCCTGTCTTGTTTCGGTCCGGGTGGTCTCCTTTGGTATTCCTAGTTGATCCGGGAGAGGAGAGGAGAGGAGAGAAAGCGATCTGCTGCTCGTAGCTCCGCCTCCGGAAGTCGAATCCTATTTGTTTTCTTGTTGTTGAGTTTGGCAAACTCTTTATATATTTTGGTTATTAGCCTCTTGTCTGATGTCTAGCATGTAAAGATCTTCTCTCATTCTGTGAGGGGTCTCTTGGTTTGGGTAGTGGTTTCTTTTGCTGTGCAGAAGCTTTTTAATTTGATGTAGTCCCATAGCCAACCCACTTTTTATTTTAAAATTTAAACTTATTTTTTATTATTTTGAATTGAATTAATTAATTATTATTTTTTTAGCCATATGGTGGTGTGGGGGCCTGAACCTGGTGCCTCTTTATGCATAACCGTTATGCTGCCTCCCCCTGCTCTATTACTATTATTTCCCTTTTGTTACCCTTGTTTATTGTTGTCATTACTATTGTTACTATTGCTGTTGCTGTTGTTGGATAGGACAGAGAGAAATGGAGAGAGGAGGGGAAGACAGAGAGGGGAAGAGAAAGATAGACACCTGCAGACCTGCCTCACCGCCTGTGAAGTGGCCCCCCTGCAGGTGGGGAGCTGGGGGCTTGAACCGGAAGCTGTAAGCTGGTCCTTGTGCTTTACTCCATGTGTGGTTAACCTGCTGCACTACTACCCGGCCCCCATATTATTTTTAATAATAATAATACAGTTATAATAATATTATTAAAGATAAATTATAGCACTGCTTCTTCAGTTTATGTGGGGCTGGGGGGGGGTCAAACCTGGGCCCTCCTGGCTGAACCATCTGCAGCCCACTTACCTCTGTGCGCACATTCATACTCTGCTGGAACCAGCCCTCACAACTTCCTTACAGTTTTGGGGTTGCATCTCAGTGTGAAGTGGCATGGGAGCTGGGCCTTACTCTGACTGGAACCAGGAGGCATGGAACTGAGGGTAGAGTTAGGGGAAGTCAGGTGAACTGGCCGTGGGTGGTGTGGTAGGTGAGCGTGTCCTAGTACCTGGATGAATGGAGTCTCGGGAGGGGCAGCCCATGGCCTTCCTGCAGCTCAGGGGTAAGGCTGGTACCCCATTTCCCCTAGTTTCTTAGCCCAGAAGTCTTCCTGGAGTCCCTTGTATGAGATGTGGCACGAGAGAATCTTCAGGAACCAGAACCTGGCAAGGGGCAGGCTAGTGACAGTGCGAGCAGTGGGGACACTCAGGAAGTGCCAGGCCCCTTTGTGTGCACTTGACCTGCATTAGCGCCTCTCACTAGGGCACAGGCAGAGGCCAGCAGGGCCTGCAGCCACCACATAGGGTTGGCAGTTGGTGCTGGCTGTCACCCACATGCCACCCCTCCAAGTGAGCTTGGCTTTCCCCAGCGTGACAGCTGTGTCTGGAGAAGGCGCATTCTCTGAAGCCCTGGTCAGAACCACAGGGCCCCCTCCATTGGCCTGGGACAGTGCTGCTCTGGACAGGCAGATCAGAGGCTGCTGTCACATAGAGGGGCGGGGGGCTCAGTCCTCACCTCTTCGTGGCAGGAATGGCCAGGACATTGAAACCTACCTTAAGGCCACAAGGTCGGCAAAATAGCTCACTTGGATAGTGTGATGCTTTGGAACATGAGTGAACCAGTTTTGAGCCTCACCCCCCCGCCCCCACTATTGAAGGAAGCTCAGTGCTGTGATCTCTTCCCGCCTTGCTACCTCTGTGGCTCTATCTATAAATCAGTCAATCCGGGGAGTCCAGCAGTAACGCAGCAGGTTAAGCGCACTTGGCGCAAAGCGCAAAGACCCGCAGAAGGATCCCAGTTCGAGCTCCTGGCTAACCACCTGCAGGGGAGTCGCTTCACAGGCGGTGAAGCAGGTCTGCAGGTGTCTATCTTTCTCTCTGCCTCTCTGTCTTCCCCTCATCTCTCCATTTCTCTCTGTCCTATAAAACAACGATGACATCAATAATAACTACAACAATAAGACAAGAAGGGCAACAAAAGAAAAGGAATAAATAAATAAAGTATTTAAAAAAATCAGTCAGTCAATCTACCACAGAGCCACCGGATTCCCACTTTACAGAGGAGGAAGCAGGGCCAGAGAGGCTAGATGACTCACCCAAGATCACACAGCTGTGTCACACACTTGTGCTCAGGCAGCCCAGCTGCAGAGTCTGTACCTGTAACCATTCTATTATACAGAGATGTGGGCCTGGGGAGAGCTCACCTGCCTTACCAATCACAGGGCCCTGTATTTGAGCCCTGCTGGCACTGCATGGGAGCACCGTGGATGACCCTGGGAAACTCCATGGGTTGGTGGAACAGTATGTGGTCTCTCTTCTTTCTTTTTGTCTCCTTTTTTTTTTTTTTTTCTGCTTCCAGGGTTATCGATAGGGTTTGGTGCCAGAACTACTAATCCACTGCTCCTGGCAGCCATTTCCCCATTATTAGATAGGATAGAGAGAAATTGAGAGAGGGGAGGGTGAGACAGAGAGGGAGAGAAGCAGAGAGACATCTGCAGACCTGCTCACCACTCATGAAGTGTCCTCCCTGTAGGTGGGGAGTGGAGGCTCGAACCTGGATCCTTGCATGTGTCCTTGCACTTAACCGGATGTGCCTTCGCTGAACGCCCTTGTCTTCTTCTTTTAAAAAATATTTTATTTAGGGAGTCGGGTGGTAGCGCAGCTACCTCCAGGACCACTGGATTTGTAGTGCGGGCACTGAGCCCTAGTGGTAACCCTGGAGGCAAAAGAAAAAGAAAAAGAAAAAAGAAAGAAAGAAAAAGAAACAAAAACTTTGGGGTCAGGAGGATAGTTTATTTTTTTATTTGGTAGAGTGCACACTTTACCATGATCGAGGATTTGAGTCCCAGGCCACCACATGGAAATACCTTTATGGGAGAAGCTTCATGAGCAGTGCTGTAGTGTCTCTCTCTCTCTCTCTCTCTCTCTCTCTCTCCTCAAGTCTCTCACTTCTCTCCTAAAAATAAACCTAGTGGGGATTGGACAGTAGCTAACTGAGTTAAGCACACGTGGCACAAAGTGCAAGGACCGGCGTAAGGATCCTGGTTCGAGTCTTCGGCTCCCCACCTTCGGGGGAGTCGCTTCACAGGCGGTGAAGCAGGTCTGTAGGCATCTATCTTTCTCTCTCCCTCTCTGTCTTCCCCTCCTCTCTCGATTTCTCTCTGTCGTATCCAACAACAAATGACATCAACAGCAACAATAATAACCACAACAAGGGCAACAAAAGGGGGAAAAATGGCCTCCAGGAGCAGTGGATTCATGGTACAGGCACTGAGCCCCAGCAGTAACCCTGGAGGCAAATAAATAAACAAGTAAATAAATAAATAAACCAAGCAGGGAGTTGGGCGGTAATGTAGTGGGCTAAGTGCAGGTGGCGCAAAGCTCTAGGACTGGCGTAAGAATCCCGGTTCGAGCCCCGGCTCCATCCCGGCTCCCCACCTGCAGAGGAGTTGCTTCACAAGTGGTGAAGTAGGTCTGCAGGTGTCTATTGTTTTCTCCCCCTCTCTGTCTTCCCCTCCTCTCTCCATTTCTGTCTGTCCTACCTAACAACGACAACATCAGTAACAACGATAATAACTACAACAACAATAAAAAACAACAAGGGCAACAAAAGGGAAAATAAATACAAAAAAAACCCTTAAATTTTTAAAATTTATTTCTTTATTGTATAGAGACAGAGAAAAATTGAGAGGGGAGGAGTAGATAGAGTAAGAAAGAGAGACACATCTGCAGCACTGTTTCACCACTTGTGAAGCTTCTTCCCCCCTGCAGGTGAGTTGTGGGTGGGGGCTTGAATCTGGGTCCTTGTACATGGTAATGTGTGTACTGTACCAGGAGCATCACTGCCCAGCCCCTCTCTTTTCTTTCTTTTTTATTGTCTGTATCTTTACTCTGTCTTCAAAGTAAAAGGAATGGGGGCTAGGCAGTAGTGCAGCAGGTTAAACGCACACAGCTTGAAGCTCAAGGACAGGCGCAAAGATCCCGGTTCTAGTCTCCGGCTCCCCACCTTGGTAGGGGGTCGCTTCACAAGTGGTGAAGCAGGTCTGCAGGTGTCTATCTTTCTCTCCCCCTCTCTGTCTTCCTCTCCTCTCTTGAGTTCTCTCTGCCCTATCCAACAATGGCAGCAACAACAACAACAATAAATAACAAAGACAACAAAAGGGAAAAATAGTCTCCAGACACAGTGGATTTGTGAACCCCAGCAATAACCCTGGAGGCAAAAAAAGAAGAAAAAAAAACAACCCCAAAATAAAAGGAATAGAAAATTGACACAGGATGGCTTTTTTTTTAAATTAATTAATTTTCCCTTTTGTTGCCCTTGTTGTTTTTCATTGTTGTTGTAGTTATTGCCGTTGATGTCGCCGTTGTTGGATAGGACAGAGAGAAATGGGGAGAGGAGGGGAAGACAGAGAGAAGGAGAGAAAGATAGACACCTGCAGACCTGCTTCACCGCCTGTGAAGCGACTCCTCTGCAGGTGGGGAGCTGGAGGCTTTAACCGGGATCCTTCCGTGGGTCCTTGCGCTTCGTGCCAAGTGCACTTAACAGACTGTGCTACCACGTGACTCCCAGGAAGGGTGTTTGAAAGTGGTGCTGTGGATGTGTGAGAGAAAAAAGAAAGAGATGAGACCCTGAGTGGGCAGACAGGAACTGTGGTGCCCTGGTGTTCAGCCTTTCCCCCCTTCCTCCTTTTCCTGCCCTTTTTCTTCTCATATTTACTTGTTTTGGATAGAGACAGAGAAATTGAGAGGAGAGGGGAATATAAATAGATTTTACAGAAACCGGCAGCACTGCTTCACCCCTACAGGCAGGGACCACGGGCTTGAACCCAGGGTTTTGTGCACTACAATGTGTGCACTCTACTTGATGCACCACCATCCAGCCCCTATTTGTTTATTTTTATGAGTGAGAGAGAGACCAGAGCAAAATTCACCTCTGTCATAGGCAGTGCTAGGGAGAGGCCTGGGAGGTGGTGCCGTGCAGAGCATTGAACTCTCACGTATGAGTTCCTGAAGTCCATTCCCAGCATCGCATGTATCAGAGTGATGCTCTGCTTCTCTCTCTGCCTTGTTGTAAATCAATCAATCAATCTTTTAAAAAAAAAAAAGAGGTTCTGGGGATTAAAGTACAAATCCTGCGTTCTCACGCTGAGTTACTTCTTCAGCCCAGCTGCTCCTAGCAGACTTTTTTCCCTTCCATGTAGAGGGTGAAAGAGAGGGAGAGACAGAGAGACACCACAGCATTGTTGGAGCATTTGTGAAGCTTCCCCCTTAGCGGTGCTTCCTGTGGTGGCTGGAGGCTTGAGCCTGTCTCCCCTTGCATGGTCAGGTGTGTGCTGTACCAGGTGAGCCATCTCCCCGGCCCCCCTCTCTCTTATTTTCAAACAGTGTCAGGGAATGCACACAGACCCTCACACACCATGTGCTGTACTATGGCTGAGCTACCTCCCTGGCTGCATTGTTTCATTCTTTACTTCTGTGAGGAGAGAAGAGACCGAGGAGAGACACCACAGTACCATTCCGCCATCCACGGAGGCCCCCATCCGGGGTGTTCTCATGTGATTCTGGGCCTCAAACCCAGGGCTTCACAGTAACGAGGTGGCATTCTAATCCATGAGCTATCTCCTAGTCCCCTGTAGTTTCTTATCTGAGCTCCTGTCCACCTTCCTGGACTGAGACAGGAGCCGCTCCAAGGCAGGGCCTAAGGCTCAGACTCACGTCTGAGACCCCATGTCACCAGAACAGGGCTGGGAAGGTTGCCTGGAGATGTGGGGAGAGAGGGTCCTCCTAACTAAGTCCCGGCCACCCTACTCTCACCGCTCAGCTCCGAGTCCTCAACACCGTATCCTGCTGGATTTCCTTTTCCTGGACACGGAATGCACCTACGACTACTTGTTCGTGTACGATGGGGACTCTCCCCAGGGGCCCCTGTTGGCCAGTCTGAGTGGGAGCACCCGGCCTCCCCCCATCGAGGCTTCCTCGGGCAAGGTTGGTGGAGACTCTGGACAGCTTCTGGGGAGGATGGGGGAGACGGGTGGACGCCGAGGAGAGCCAGAGGGAGAGAGAGACAGACCCAGCGACCCCTGGGGCTAGGGAGGGGCAGGTGCGGGTCAGTGCCCAGAGTCAGCCTACCCACTTCTCACCCACCTGCCCGCAGATGCTGCTGCACCTCTTCAGTGACGCCAACTACAACCTGCTGGGCTTTAACGCCTCCTTCCGCTTCTCCCTCTGCCCCGGGGGCTGCCGCAACCGGGGCCACTGTCGGCCCCCAGGCGTGTGCACCTGCCAGCCGGGCTGGGGAGGCCCCGACTGTGGCCTGCAGGAGTGTCCCACCTACTGTGGCAGCCACGGCAGCTGCGCCTCGGTGAGCCCGTCCCCAGCTATGTGCCCAGCCTACCTGCTGCACCCTACCCCCGGCACAGAGCCAGTTGGGGGCTCAGTGCTTGCCCCAAAGATCCACCACTTCTTCCAGATTGACACCCCACCCTGAGTCCACTGCACCCACATGTGAGCCTGCCTCTTTCCCTCTCGTCAGGCCCCACTCCATCCTCATACCTGCCCACTCTGTCTGGCCTTGGCCTTAACTTCAGGATTTTCTATTTTTTTTTAATTCTTAAAAATATTTATTCATTTTCCCTTTTTGTTGCCCTTGTTTTTTTATTGTTGTAGTTATTATTATTGTTATTGATGTTGTCGTTGTTCTATAGGACAGAGAGAAATGGAGAGAGGAGGGGTAGACAGAGGGGGAGAGAAAGATAGACACCTGCAGACCTGCTTCACCGCCTGTGAAGCGACTCCCCTGCAAGTGGGGAGCCAGGGGCTCGAACCGGGATCCTTATGCCAGTCATTGTGCTTTGTGCCACCTGCGCTTAACCGCTGCGCTACCGCCCGACTCCCGGATTTTCTTTTTTTTTTTCCAGAGCACTGGCTCAGCTCTGGCTTGGGACCTTTGAACTTTTTTTTAATTTTCTTTTTTTATTCTTTTGTGTTGGGGCCTTACACACATACAGTTCTACTGCTCCTGTTGGATTTGCCATTTCTTTTTTCCTCCCTCCCTTCCTCTCCTTCCTGTTCAGCTAAAAAGAAGAGAGGGGAGGCACCACAGCACTGCACCATTCATGGAGCTCCCCCAAGTTCTGTGTATGGTGCTCATAAATGGTGTCAGGGCTGAAACCTAGCTCTTGCATGGTAAGGCGTGCTCTACCAGGTGAGCTAGCTCCGAGTGCCGTGACTTCTGGTCTTTGTCTTCTGACTTTGGGCCTGAGCTGCACACTTCTGGCTTTGGGTCTAGATCACCCTTTGGGCACACCTCCTTGCCTCCACCTCCCCAGCCTGAGCACTCTCAGCCTAGGCTGCCAAGGGCTTCTCACTGCCGCCTGGCTTCTCCAACCTTTTTCCTCTTCCTGTCTTGCTCCTTCTCCCTTGGCCTGTCTTCTTGTACCTCTGGTTGTGTCTCTGTGTCCCTTTCTTCCTCTGACTGCTGTCTCTCCCTACCTTTCTCTCTGCTTCTTTCTCTGTTCATGATCTCTTATCTCATCCACCTCTCCCCTTCCTTTCTGCTTGTGTGCCTTACTCTGACTCTCTGTGTCCCCGCCCATCACCTCTCTCCCCAGCTCTTGGGACCATGCCATTGCGAGCCTGGCTTCCTGGGCCGCTCCTGTGACCTGCACCTGTGGGAGAACCAGGGGGCTGGTTGGTGGCACAATGTGAGTGCTGGGGACCCTGCCTTCTCCGCCAGGATTGGGGCGGCTGGTGCCTTCCTGTCCCCACCAGGGCTGTTGGCTGTCTTTGGAGGTGAGCAGATGGGAGCATGTCTGGGGTCTGGGAGCCTCACAGCAAACCACCCCCCCCTTTCCCGTGATCAGGGCTTGATACTGTGTACCCTTCCACAGGCCAAGACCTCAACAGTGCCCTGGGTGACCTCGTGCTGTACAATTTCTCTGCCAATGCCTGGGATCGCTGGGACCTGAGTCCTGCCCCGGTGAGCACCGTGCCCTCGCCCTGCCTGGAGGTGCCTGTCCACGTGGTCACCACACACTCCCCTAACCCTCAGCTTGGTACTGAAATGTACTCCTGGGGCCAGGCAGTGGCACACCCAGTTGAGTGCACACATTACCATGTGCAGGGACGGGACCTAGGTTCAAGCCCCTGTTCCCCAACTTCAGGGGGAGAAGGAAACTTAATGAGTGGTGAAGCAGGTCTACAGGTCTCTCTCTCTCTCCTCTCCCTCCATCTTTCTCTCTTTCCTGCTTAAAAGATTTTATTTGTTGATGAGAAGGATAGGAGGAGAGAGAAACAGACATCACTCAGGTACATCAAACTTGGGACCTCATGCTTGAGAGCCATGGCACCACTTCCCAGGCTACAATGGATCAGCCCCCCTTAACTTCTCTGTCCTATCAAATAAAATAGAAAAAAGAAAAAGGAGAAAATGCCATTGGAGGTGCCGGCACTGAGCCCCAGCAATAACCCTGGTGAAAAAAAAAAATATATATATATATGTTCCACCCTCCTTTTGTCATTCTTTCTCTGATGATCTTTTTTCCCTCCTTATCTCCCTTCCTGCATCGTATCTTCCTATGGGTCTTCTCTCTCTCTCTCTGTCTGTCTGTCTCTCTCTCTCCTTCCCATCTTCCCTCCCTCCCTCTTCCTCTTCTTATCTCTGATGCTTCTTTTTTTTTTTTCCTCCAGGGTTATTGCTGGGCTCGGTGCCTGCACTATGAATCCACCGCTCCTGGAGGCCTTTTTTTTTCCCTTTTGTTGCCCTTGTTGTTGTAGCCTCGTTGTGGTTATTATTATTGCCATTGTTGATGTTGTTCATTGTTGGATAGGACAGAGAGAAATGGAGAGAGGAGGGGAAGACAGAGAGGGGGAGAGAAAGATAGACACCTGCAGACCTGCTTCACCGCCTGTGAAGCGACTCCCCTGCAGGTGGGGAGCCGGGGGCTCGAACCGGGATCCTTATGCCGGTCCTTGCGCTTTGCGCCACGTGCACTTAACCCACTGCGCCACCACCCGACCCCTGATGCTTCATTTTCTACCCACTCTTGGTCTGTGTCTTCTCTCTGGGTTGTAGCTCTCTCCTTTCCTCTGTCATTTCTCCATCGATTTCTGTCTCCCTGCCTCCTCTCTCTTACTGTGATTCTCTGGGACATCTTTGTTTTGCTTACCTTCACCTCTGGATCTCTCTTCTGTTCTCTGTGTATCTCTGACTCAAACTCACACTACTTCTTTCTTTTTTTTTAAATTTTTTTATTATTTATTTTCCCTTTTGTTGCCCTTGGTTTTTTGTTTTTTTTTTGTAGTTATTGTTGTTGATGTTGTCATTATTGGATAGGACAGAGAGAAATGGAGAGAGAAGGGGAAGACAGAGCGGGGGAGAGAGAAAGACAGACACTTGCAGACCTGCTTTACCGCCTGTGAAGTGACTCTCCTGCAGGTGGGGAGCTGGGGCCTGGAACCGGGATCCTTACGCCAGTTCTTGTGCCTCGCGCCATGTGTGCTTAACCCACTATGCTACCGCCTGACTCCACCACTGCTTCTTTCTATATCTCTCCAGCCTTCTGTCTGCATCTAGCTTTCTCTGCCATTCTCTCACTTTTAAAGATTTATTATTATTATTTGCCTCTGGGGTTACTGCTGGGGCTCGCTTGGTACCTGCACTATGAATCCACTGCTCCTGGAGGCCATTTTTTCTGTTTTGCTGCTCTTGTTATTTACTATCATTGTTGGGAAGGACAGAGAAAAATCGAGAGAGGAGGGGAAGACAGAGAGGGGGAGAGAAAGATAGACACTTGCAGACCTGCTTCACCGCTTGTGAAGCAACTACCGTGCAGCTGGGGAGCCAGGGGCTCGAACCAGGATCCTTCTGTTGGTCCTTGCTTTGTGCCACGTGCACTACCTCTGAGCTATCTCCCCAGCCTCACTCCACTACCTGGCCCCTCTCCATCTCAGTCTCCGGCTCTCTCCCTCACAGGCGGCCCGTCACTCCCATGTGGCTGTAGCCTGGGCTGGCTCCTTGATTCTGATGGGCGGTGAGCTGGCAGACGGCTCCCTCACCAATGATGTGTGGGCCTTTAACCCGATGAGCGGGGGCCGCTGGGACCTCCTGGCACCACCTACTTCCAGCTCCCCAGGGCCACCGGGCCTGGCAGGTCACACGGCTGCCCTAGTGGACGACACCTGGCTCTACGTATCAGGCGGACGCACCCAGCATGACCTCTTCTCCTCCGGCCTCTTCCGATTCCGCCTGGACAGCACCACTGGGGGCTACTGGGAGCAGGTGATTCCAGCAGGTGGGCGGCCCCCCGCTGCTACTGGCCACTCCATGGTGTTCCACGCCCCTTCACGTGCCCTGCTGGTATACGGTGGACACAGACCCTCCACTGCACGGTGAGTGACTCACCCCTACACCCTGCTTCCTGGGACCAGGCCTGACCTGACACCCTGGACCTTACTCTTTATTTATTTTAATTTTTTTAATTGTTACTGGCATTATCGCTGGGGCATGGTGCTGGCACTACAAATCCACTGCTCGTGGCAGCTATTTCTTTTTCTTTTATTTGACAGGACAGAGAGAAATTGAGAGGGGAGAGGGAGATAGGGAGAGAGAAAGATACCTGCAGACCTGCTTCACCGCTAGAGAAGCATCTCCCCTGCAAGGGGGGAGTGGGGGCTCGAATCTGGGTCCTTGTGCATGGTGATATGCACACTTCAGTGGGTGTGCCACTGTCTGGCTATATATATATATATATATATATATATATATATATATATATATATATATATATATAGCATTATTTTACAAAACATTAAGATTTATTTATTCATTTATTTGCAAGTTCATTTGTTTTAGTCACCTGTAGTCCACGTATAAGTGAAACCATACGGTAGTGGTCCTTTGCTTCTTGGTTTCATATGACTGCAGCCTCCAGTTCCACCCGTCCTGCCTGGGCCCTTATCTGTAGGGTCCTTTGCTCCCCACTGAACTGCAGTCATTTAGTCACTCCTCCCTATCTTTGTTCAGCCTCTCATCTTTTGATCACTTGGCCCACAGCCATCCCTCAAACTTCCACTCCAGTCCATTCAGCCAGCCCCTGAGTGTGTGTTCAGCCCTAGTTAGGTGATGCAGGGGCACCCTCCCTGCCCTGACGCTCTCCTCTGCCCCCCTGAATCCCCTTCCCCATAGGTTCTCTGTGCGGGTGAATTCCACTGAGCTCTTCCATGTGGACCGGCGTGTGTGGACCACACTAAAGGGTCGGGACGGGCTGCAGGGCCCACGAGAGCGAGCCTTCCACACAGCCAGTGTGCTGGGCAACTACATGGTGGTCTATGGTGAGGAGGCTTCCCGGTGCCACCCACTGGCCAGCCCTGAGCTAAGGCTCCCTGTCTGGGTGTCCCTGGCTACCCCAGGCTTGCCAGCTGTGCCCCTCTCTTCCTTTCCCAGGGGGCAACGTACACACCCATTACCAGGAGGAAAAGTGCTATGAAGACGGCATCTTCTTCTACCACCTCGGCTGCCACCAGTGGGTGTCGGGGGCTGAGCTGGCTCCCCCAGGGACCCCTGAGGGTGAGTGCCTCCCAGTTTCCCTGAAGACTTCCTGAGGGTCCCACTACTTCCCTACAGTGAATCTAGGCTTTGCCAGAGTGAGTCTGTTATCCTCTTGAAGCTGGCTACTGGGTAGGTCCTGGAGACAGGACCAGGCTGCTGTGGCCATAGAGAAGGGGAAGAACAGAGCAGCCTCAGGCATGGGTTCGTTCCAGTCCAGATGTTGCTTCGGAGCTGACTATCAAGTGGCATTATGGGAGTCGGGCGGTAGCACAACAAGTTCAGCGCACGTGGCGCAAAGCACAATGACTGGCGTAAGGATCCTGGTTCGAGCCCCTGGCTCCTCACCTGCAGGGGAGTCGCTTCACAGGCGGTGAAGCAGGTCTGCAGGTGTCTATCTTTCTCTCCCCCTCTGTCTTCCCCTCCTCTCTCCATTTCTCTCTGTCCTATCTAACAACACCATCAATAACAACAACAATAAAAAAACAACAAGGGCAACAAAAAACAAAACAAAAAAAAAGAAGTGGCATTATGTGATTTAGCAATGAATAAAGTCTTGCACTCTCAAGCATGAGGTCCAGATTTTGAGTCCTTATACATGATAGAATGTGCTTTCTACTGTGTGAGCCATCTCCAAGACGACCCCCCCCACACACACAAGAGAACGTCTGTCTTTCTTTAAATCATTATTTATTTATTATTATTCTTCTTTCTTTTTCTTTTTTTTTCCTCCAGGATTACCACTGGGGCTCGGTGCCTGCATTACAAATCCACTTCTTCTTCTAGCGTTTGCCCTTCTTCCGTAGCCTGGAGGTCATTTCCCGCATTTTGTTGCCCTTGTTGACATTTCTGCTGTTGTTGTTGTTGGATAGGCCAGAGAGAAATCAAGAGAGGAGGGGAAGACAGAGAGGGGGAGAGAAAAATAGACACCTGCAGATTTGCTTCACCACCTATGAAGTGACCCCCCTGCATGTGGGGATTGGGGCTTGAAATCAGATCCTTGCACTTTGTGCCATGTGCACTTAACCCGCTGCGCTACCACCTGGCCCCCATCATTTTTTATTTATTACATACAAAAGAGAGTTTACAGGCACACAGTCCAGAGCACTACTCTGGTACATGTGGTGCTGGTGATTAAACCAGGGACCTCAGACATGCTAAATCAATGCTGCAACTGCTGAGCTATTTCCTTGCTCACAGAAAAGATTTATTGTCTCATCCAAGTGTACCTGGCTTCAGACTGGGCTGCATTGAGGGGTTCACATGATGACATCTGCCATTCTCCTCCTCTGCTCTCAACTGCATTTATTTCAGTCTCTAGAAGGTTTGCTTTTTGTTGATGATCCTAGCAATTCTCTTGCTATTCTTTTTATTTATTTATGAAGATTCATTTTATTGGGGCTAGTGGTGGTGCACCTAGTAGAACTCACGCATTACAACGCACAGGGACCTGGGTTAAAGCTCCCCAGTCCCCACATGCAGGAAGGAAGGAAGTGGTGAAGCAGTGCTACCTGTGTCTCTCTCTTTTTCTTTCTTTCTTTTTCTTTTTTCCTTTTTTTTAATCCTTTAAAAAAATTATTTGGGGGTCGGGCGGTAGTGCAGTGGGTTAAGTGCACATGGCACAAAGTGCAAGGACCGGCATAAGGATCCCGGTTTGAGCCCCCGGCTCCCCACCTGCAGAGTAGTCATTTCACAGGTGGTGAAGCAGGTTTGCAGGTGTCTATCTTTCTCTCCCCTCTCTGTCTTCCCCTCCTCTCTTCATCTCTCTCTGTCCTATCCAACAACAGCGACATCAATAACAACGATAATAATAACCACAACAGGGGGTCAGGCGGTGGCGCAGTGGGTTAGCGCATGTGGCGCAAAGCGCAAGGACCGGCGTAAGGATCCCAGTTCCAGCCCCCGGCTCCCCACCTGCAGGGGAGTCGCTTCACAGGCGGTGAAGCAGGTCTGCAGGTGTCTATCTTTCTCTCCCCCTCTCTGTCTTCCCCTCCTCTCTCTATTTCTCTCTGTCCTATCCAACAATGAACAACATCAACAATGGCAATAATAATAACCACAACGAGGCTACAACAACAAGGGCAACAAAAGGGGGAAAAATGGCCTTCAGGAGTGGTGGATTCATAGTGCAGGCACCGACCCCAGCAATAACCCTAGAGGAAAAGAAAATAACAATAATAACCACAAGAATGGTAAAACAACCAGGGTAACAAAAAAGGGGAAAAAATGGCCTCCAGGAGCAGTGGATTCGTGGTGCAGGCACCGAGCCCCCGGCAATAACCCTGGAAGCAAAAAAAAAAAATTTATTTGTTATTGGATAGAGACAGAAATTGAGAGAGAATGGGGAGACAGAGAGGAAGAGAGACAGAGAGATGCCTGCAGACCTGCTTCACCGCCTGTGAAGCGACTCCCTTGCAGGTGGGGAGCCGGGGGCTCGAGGCTCGAACCGAGATCCTAACCAGTCCTTGTGCTTTGAGCCACGTGCGCTTAACCTGCGGCACTACCGCCCGACTTTTTTTTTTTTTTTGCTTCCAGAGTTATTGCTTGGGCTTGGTGCTAGCTCTACAGATCCACTGCTCCTGTGGCCATGTTACTGATCTTTTTTTTGGCTAGGACAGAGGGAAATTGAGAGGGTGGGGAAAGAGAAAGGGAGAGGGAAGGGTAGACACCTGTAGCCCTGCTTCACGGCTTGTGAAGCGACTTCCCTGCAGGTGGGGAGCCGGGCGCTCGAACCAGGATCCTTGTGCAGGTCCTTGTGTTTCATAATATGTGCACTTAACCCAGTGCACTGCCACCCAACCCCCGTGTCTCTCTCTTCCTCTATCAAAAAAAAAAAAAAAAAAAGGAGGAGGATGGGAGCAGTGGATTCATTGTGCAGGCACTGGGCCCTACCAATAACCCTGGTGGTAATAAAAAATATGTTTTATTTATTATCTAAATCATACATGAGGAGGTCAGATGGTGGTATACCCGGCTGAGCTATGTTACAGTGCACAAGAGCCCAGGTTCAAGCCCCTGATCCCCGCCTACGTGGGAAGCCCCACAAGCATTGAATCAGTGCTGCAGGTCCCTCTCTCTCTCTTCCTCTAGAATTATCGCTGGGGCTCAGTGCTTACACTATGAATCCACTGCTCCTGTAGCCATTTTTTAGATTCTTTCTTTCTTTTTTTTTTTTTTTTTTTTGATAGGACAGAGAAATTGAGAGGGGAGGGTATGATAGATAGGGAAAGACAAAGACACCTGCAGTCCTGCTTCACCAATTGTGAAGTGACCCCCCTGCAGATGGGGAGCTGGGGGCTCAAACCCGGATCCATGTGTGGGTCCTTGTACTTTGTACTATGTGTGCTTAATCTGGTGTGCCACTGCCCGCCCCATTCCCACCCCCTGTTTCATCAGAGAACTAGCTCAGCTCTGGCTAATGGTGGTACAGTGCAGGAGATTGAAACTGGGGCTTTGGAACCTCAGGCCTGGGAAGTCTTCTTCTTTTTTTAAAATAATCTTTTATTAGTTATTTAATATTGATTTACAAAATTATAAGGTAACGGGTATAATTCCACACCTTCTCACCACCAGAGTTCTGTGTCCCCAATTCTCTTCATTGGAAACAGCATTCGTTCTCCCAAGATCACAGATATGGGTTGACTGTTACTTCTAAAACTATCTATCTGCATTTACATATATTTGCCTATTTTTTCTATGGTTCTGCCTTCTCTTCCTAAGTCAAACCTACTCCTTTTGAGTGTTTTTCCATTTTTATTTTATCTTCTGTCTCCAGATCCTGATGGAATTGGAGTTCAGAGCCCTCTGGTCATCTCCCCCTAATATTTTATCCCTCTGGGAGTATGTACCAAAATTATTATTTTTTTAAAGCTTTTTATCTTTATAAATATTTTATATAAATCTATATGAATATCTTTATAAATACATGAATATGACAAATAATAAATATAGTATTGTAATAATATATAAATCATAATAACGATATAATATAATTATGTTTTGTAATGTAGTATTGCATTACAACATATTATGGTACTATAATAATATAACAATATGTAAAATAAAATTAACATAATTTAAAAGATACAAATTTATCTATATTTATATAAACATATATATCTATACTTACCTTTATTTTAGTCTTTATTTATTGAATAGAGGCAGCCAGAAATTGAGAGGGTAGGGGAGATAGACAGGGATAAAGAAAGAGAGACACCTGTAGCCCTGCTTCATTACTTACAAAGCTTTCCCTCTGCAGGTGAGGACTGGGAGCTCAAACCTGAGTTCTTGCACAATGTAACATGTGTGCTCAACCAGCTGTGCCACTGCCAGGCCCCAACCAAAATTCTTTAAGGGGTACAGAAGGTGGGAGTTCTGGCTTCTGTAATTGCTTTTCTGCTGGACAGGTCGATCCATACCCCCAGCCTGTTTCTATCTTTCCCTAGTGGTCGAGAAATCTTTTTGCATAACCAGTATGCTATCTCTCCTAGCCCCTCTTTCTACCTCTATCTCCTGCCCATTTCTCTGTCTCTATACAATAAATAAATTCAAAAAAATAAATCAAAGTGAGACAGAGTTTTATATGATGGTGAGAGAAAGAAACCAGAGCACCACTCCAGTAGCGATGCTAGAGATTGAATCAGGAGCCTCAAGCATGCAAGTTCTGTGTTCTACCAACTGAGCTATTTACTTGGGCAAGTTCTATCCTACCCTTTTTCTTTTTCATCTTCTTTAAAAATTTTTTTTTTCTTTTTCTTTTTTCTCTGCCTCCACCTGGGGCTCGGTACCTGCACTATGAATCCGCTGCTCCTGGAGACCATTTTTCCATTTTTGTTGCCGCCGTTGTTATTGTTGTTATTGCTGTTGTTGTTGTTGGATAGGACAGAGAGAACTCAAGAGGAGGGGGAAGACAGAGAGGGGGAGAGAAAGACAGATACCTGCAGACCTGCTTCACCGCCTGTGAAATGACCCCTTTGCAGGTGGGGAGCCGGGGTCTTGAACTGGGATCCTTGTGTGCAGGTCCTTACGCTTCACACTATGTGCCCTTAACCTGCTGTATTACCGACTGGCCCCCTAACATAATTTATTTATTTATGAGAGAGAACCCAAACATCACTCTGGTACATGTGATGCCAGGGATTGAGCCCGGGAACTCATGCTTGAGAGTCCAACACTTTATCCACTGATCTACCTCCTGGGCTGTACCCTATTCCTTGTAAGTGTCCAGAAGGAAGAGAGTGTTTTTCCTCAATCACTGTGTGTATTGGATCCCATCACTGAACTAGTTATTGACTAAAGCCACAGTCTGCTCAAGCTCAGCTTGAGTCTTGTGGACTTGGAGTGGGAGAGAGTGGCATTACAGAGGGAAACCAGAGGCTGTCCCCAGAAGGAGGCGAGTGTCAGACAGGACCAGCCAGGAGCCAGCCATGTGCCTCATAGCTCCAGGGCAGGGTGGTAGTTTTATTTGCAGTTAAGGAAACCAAGACAGGGAAGTCAAGTCTGTTGCCCAAGGTCACACAGCTAGTCAGCAGTGACCATGATTCAAACCCAGGGAATTGTTAGACTCATGATTGATGATTTCTTCTTTTTTTCCCCTCTCTTTTCCTTCCTTCCTATTTATTATTTATTTATGAGAAAGTGTGTGAGATCACATGTGATGCTGGGGATCAAATTGTGGACCTCATGCCTGAGAGTCCAGCACCTCATCTCCTGTACCACTTCCTGGTTGCTAGACTCAGGACTCTAGTCTTTCTGACCCCAGAGTTCCAGCTATGTCTGAAAGATGATTTGGGCCGGGGTATGGGAGCTCCGAGATCTTAGAGGACCAGAACTTGGGTAGGGCCAGCAGACTGGGAGGCTTTCCTTGGATAGGTGGGTTGAATCAGGAGCTGGGGGCCTTAGGGGGCTAGACTGAGGTGGGGGAGAGCCAGGAGGGGTCTCCCAGGTATGTGGAAGAGGAGGCTGATAGGAACTTCATGTTTTGGGCTCTGTATTTTCCCAGGCCGAGCAGCACCTCCCAGTGGTCGGTACTCACATGTGGCAGCTGTGCTTGGGGGCAGTGTTCTGTTGGTGGCCGGGGGTTACAGTGGCCGGCCCCGTGGGGACTTGATGGCCTACAAGGTGCCCCCCTTTGTGTTCCAGGCACCTGCCCCAGATGTGAGTATTGGGGTGACAGGGAGAGGGTGGTGGGGAGGAGTCAGCATAGTTCCCATAGATGAAGGAGGAAATTGTCCTCAGGAGAAGGGGTGAGGGTTTCCCTAGGACTTCGAGTGGAAGTCAGCTTTCAAGTTCAAGGGAGGAGGGGTGGAGGGGGTGCTTGGGGTGCTCAAGATGTGGAGCAGTTGGGGTTCCCTGGGGCCTCAGGCCTGAGTGCCCACACTCTCCTCCTCAGTACCACCTGGACTACTGCTCCATGTACACGGACCACAGCGTCTGCTCCCGAGACCCTGAATGCAGCTGGTGCCAGGGGGCCTGCCAAGCTGCACTTCCTCCAGGGACCCCATCGGGGGCTGTGAGTGACTGTTCCCTCACACAGTATCTCCTTCTGCCTAAACCACACGGAAAAGGGCTGTCCCCTGCTTGCTTTCACACCTCAGATTCTCATTCCTTACTGCAACCCCTTCACTTTTATGTGGACCATTTGAGTTTGTTTATTTACATGTTACTGAGCTCAGGGCCTCTTCGCACATGCATGATAATTCTAAGTGGTCTTGAATTAATTTTATGCTTTTATCTTTCTTTCTTTTCTTTTCTTTTTCTTTTTTGCCTCTAGTGTTATCATTGGAGCTTGCACTGTGAATTCATTGCTCCTGGAGGCTATTTTTTCCCTTTTGTTGCTCTTGTTGTTCATCATTGTTGTTATTGCTGTCGTTGTTGTTGGATAGGACAGAGAGAAATCAAGAGAGGAGGGGAAGACAGACACTTGCAGACCTGCTTCACTGCTTGTGAAGCAACTCCCCTGCAGGTGGGGAGCTGGGGGCTTGAACTGGGATCCTTACTCAGGTCCTTGTGCTTTGCACCACCTGCTCTTAGCCCATTGCGCTACCATCCGGCTCCCATTTTTATCTTTCTAAGAGATAGGGAGGGAGAGACAGTGCGGCAGATAGGACAAACACCAGAGCACCACTCCACCATCCATGGAGTTTCCCCGGTGCCATTCATAGTGTTCCCATGTGTTGCTGGGATCTTGCATCTGGGATCTTGTATGTGGCAAGACACGTGATCTATTTGATGAACTATTGTCTGGCTCTTGAATTGATTTCTTTTAATATTTGAACATTTTATTTGATAGAGACAGAGAAACTGATGGAAGGGGGAGATAAAGTGGGGAAGAGAATGAGAGTTCGAGGGTGACTTAGGCTCTGCTCCAGCATATGTGTTGCTGGGGATCGAATCCAGAGCCTCATGTACACAAGTCCTGTGCTCTACTCCTGAGCCAGCTCCCTCGTTGCAAGTCTTTTGAATCTGTGACTGTTCTTGGATCTCTGTCTTATTCCCCTAACTCATTCCAGCCCTGCTCCCAATTCCCTGACCCATTCTACCCAAGATGCCCATATCCACAGCCTTCCCAAAGTCCCTCATGCCCTGGTGGACAGTGACCAGTGTCCTTTCCTATCTCTGCAGTGCCCAGCTGCCAGCTGCCTGGGTCTGGGTCGCCTCCTGGGGGATTGTCAGGCCTGCCTGGCCTTCAGCAGTCCCTCAGCTCCTCCCCGGGGGCCTGGTGCCCTGGGCTGGTGCGTGCACAATGAGAGTTGCCTGCCACGACCTGGTGAGTGTCAGGGGTGTTGCGGCCTGGGGCTGGGTAGCACCACACTCTGACTCCTCACTTCCCACCCTCCTGTTGTTACAGAGCAGGCCCGCTGCCGTGGGGAGCAGATCTCAGGCACTGTGGGCTGGTGGGGGCCCGTGCCTGTCTTTGTCACGTCCCTGGAGGCCTGCATCACCCAGAGCTTCCTGCCAGGCCTGCACCTGCTCACCTTCCAGCAGCCACCCAATGCCTCCCAGCCCGACAAGGTGGGGAGCCAGCACGGGGAGCCCAGTACAATAAGCTGAGGTCTGGAATGGGGTATAAAATTATTTATAAGGGACCTGGCAGTGTTGTCTTTAAATGAGTGTAGATTACATTACCAGGCACAAGATCCTGAGTTCAAGCCTCTGGTTCCCATCCATACAGGGGACATTTCTTGAGTGGTGGAGCAGTGCTGCAGCTGTTTCTTGCTCTCCTCTCTTCCTCTGTATTATATGTCTCTATAATATAATTTCACCAGGATCCTTTCGCCAGTCATTGTGCTTGGTGCCATGTGCGCTTAACCTGCTGTGCCACTCCCCAGCGCTGTCCTCTCTCAATTTCTCTCTATCCTATCAAAATAGAAAGAAAAATAAAGAAAGAAAGAAAAAAAAAAGGTTTCTGGGAGCAGTGGTTTCATAGTGTTGGCACTGTGCCCCAGCAATAAACCCTGGTGGCAAAAAAAAAAAAAAAAGATGTAGAGAATACCCTACATTTTTTCCAGCTGTGCATCCTGTTTTTATTTTAACTCCACAGTGCTATTTATTTCAAGTGTCTCCCGTTGACCAGCACTTGGGCTGGTACCATTCTATTGCATTTATGAAAATACATGATAGAATAAATCATGTAGTCTGCCTTACACTTTTTGCTTCTTTGGTTTTCAAGATTTGTTTGTCTTATAGAGAGAGACAGACAGACACCAGAGCACTGCTTAGCTGAGGTGATGTAGGGGATTGAACCTACAACCTCTGGGGCCTGGGGCATGCAAGTTGGTAGTTTAAGACCCTGGACCTGCTCTCCTTCTTCCTCCTCCTCCTCCATTTCCTCTTTTTAAAATTTTTTTTTTATCTCTATTTGTTGGATAGAGACAGCCAGGAATCAAGAGGGAAAGAGGAGATAGACAGGAAGAGAGACAGAGACCTGCAACACGGCTTTACCACTCGCAAAGCTTTCCCCCTGCAGATGGGGACTGGGGGCTCGAACCTAGGTCCTTGTACATTGTAATATGTGTGTTCAATCAGATGTGTCACCACCCAGCCCCCTTTCCTCTCCTATTTATTTATTTATTTATTTATTTATTTATTTTTATATGGGAGAGCGAGAGATTGAGGAGAGACCAGAGTAATGCTCAGTTCTGGTGTAAGGCAGTGCTGGGGATTGAACCTGGGACCTTTAGTCTATCTCTTCAACCTGTGTCCAACTCTTTGCATGCTAGGTCTGCACTCTTTATGGCTTAGGTGGAAAGGTGCTGTGTTGGGGAAGAGGATCCCAAAAGGCTCTGGGTCCTGGAAATTAATGAGAGATGATTAGAGAGGGGACCGGGACCCCCATCTACCCCCGGGACTAGAGTCCTAGCTCTCGCCTAAGTGTGACTTTGCTCTTGACCCTGCTGTCTCAGGGAGGGAGGTTGGGTCATTTTGGAGACTTTGAGGTGGCCTAGTGGGTCCTGGGGCCAGTGCAGAGAGGTGCTCACGTCCTGTCCCCTGCGACATAGGTCCTCATCGTCCGCAGCACCACCATCACCCTGACACCCAGCCCAGAGACCGACGTGTCCCTCGTCTACCGAGGCTTCATCCACCCACTGCTGCTGGTGGGGCCAGGCGGGCCTGGGGCTGAGGATGTGTCTGTGTGGGTCCGGGCCCAGCGCCTCCATGTCCTGGCCCGGATGGCCCGGGGCCCCAGCACAGAGAACATGGTAAGGGTGCCTGGGGGCATTTGGGGGACTGTGCATAGGGGCACCCTGGGGGGAATGGGTGAGGAACACTGAGGAAAAATGGGGGATGTGACTGTGTGTCCTTATGGAGGAGGGACAATTCAATTCTGTGAACAGAATTGGGGGGGGAAGTTGAAGAAGGTGGAGGAGGGCTACATTACCATGTCTGAGCCCCCCCCCCCCCAGGAGGCGGGGAGGTGCACTGGGAGGTTCTTGGTGGGAGGAATCTAAGGACTGTGTGTTCCTCTATTTCCCACGAGTAGTTGGATATGAAACGGGGAGGTTTGGGAGCACAGGGTCCTGGGATATTCTGAGACCCCTGTCTGTCCCTGGCCCCAACCCCAGGAGGAGGTGGGCCGCTGGGTGGCTCAGCAGGAGAAGGAGACGAGGCCCCTGCAGCGCCCAGGGTCCGCGCGTCTATTTCCACTGCCTGGGCGAGGCCACAAGTACGCGGTGGAGATCCGGGGCCAGCTCAATGGCTCAGCGGGCCCAGGACACAGTGAGCTCACCCTGCTGTGGGACCGCACAGGGGTGCCAGGCGGCAGTGTGAGTCCCCGGGCCCCTCGTCCTTGCTTCTCTCACCCTGACTTCTCTTGTCCTTTGACTCCTGCCATCTGAAGTTGAGTCTTCCCCATGAACCCTATTGGACCCCAGACCCCAGTATGCCACCCAGTTCTGCCCCCTGCCCACATCTTCTGCCCACCGACCCCATCTCCATCCTCTTGATGGCTCTGGAGTCTCCTTTTGTCCCTCACCTTTAAATCTGACTTTCTCCACGCCTGGACCCCTGGTCCTGACCTTGACCGCCACCCCCCCCCCACCAGGAGATCTCCTTCTTCTTCCTGGAGCCCTACCGCTCGTCAACCTGCACTTCCTACTCCTCCTGCCTGGGCTGCTTGGCAGACCAGGGCTGCGGATGGTGCCTAGCCAGCTCCACCTGCCACCTGCGCCAGAGTGGGGCTCAGTGCATTGGCCCTGGGCCTGGTGGGTCCCTGCTGGTGCTGGTCCCTGCCCTCTGCCCACTGTGTGAGGAACATCGCGACTGCCATGCCTGCACCCAGGTGCTCCCTCCCAGGAGGTGGTCATAAATGGAGGCAGGAGGCTGGGAAAGGGGGCGGGGCTCTCCTGCCCTAGAGCTCAGCAGAGGGGAACTCTGGGTGGTGGGGAGATGGCTGGGTCATTGTCTTTGGTCTGACAGTGAGAGCCAGGTGGGGGAGCAGAGAAAGGGCTCCTGACAAATTCTAACTATTTCAGGACCAAAAACTCACAGCTCATCATTTCACTAGAGGGGGCATTTATCATCTCAGGCCAGTAGGATTCAGGAGAGGTGTGTGTGTGTGTGTGTGTGTGTGTGTGTGTGTGTGTGTGTGTGTGTGTGTGTGTGTTTGCTGGGGAACTAGGCACCACAGACAGCAGCACAGGGAGTTCCATGGATGGTGGAGTGGTACTCTGCCCCCAGCTGCATCCCTGGCCACAGGGCAGGTCTTTAAGGCCTGCCAGTTGGACAGGCCAAATGGCATCAGGCATCCATCTCCCTCCATTTGGCATCCTCTCTCGCCTTGAGAGTAGCAGGGCTCCAGGCCCTCTTCCTCCACTCGACCATCCAAGTCCAAGTGGAAGGACACCTTTCAGTCCTCACCTGCTGGGCTAGCTTCGCAGGTGGGAGAGAGGATCCAGGGGCGAAGCTCGTGGTGGTAGCAATACAAAACTTTATTCATGCGGGAGCTCCAGAGTCGGGTGTGAGCACAGTGGGTTAAGCCACGTGGCACCAAGCCACAATGGCCACCTCCCGCTCTGCACACCAGCCCTTCTCCAAGTCGGGATGTGGGAGAGAAAAGAGTGAAACCAGGAACAGAAGTGGGCTTTATAGGGTAAAACAGAGTGGCAAGTCGGGAATGGAGGTGGCTGGGAAAGAGGATGGAGAAAAGAAAGAGTGGGAAGGTAGAAAGCTTCCGTAGCAACTGTTGCTAGGGTTTTAACTGGCAGGATTAATTTACCCTGCAGGTAAAGTGGGTCTCGAGGTAGAAAGAAGATAGATCAAAGGAATGGGTGGGGAATCTTTCAGGCAAAACGATGATTATGTAAGTAGGCCATAGTATCAGCAGTGGAGCCGGGGGGGGGGGGGGGGGGGGGG
Source organism: Erinaceus europaeus (assembly GCF_950295315.1). Classification (NCBI taxonomy): domain Eukaryota; kingdom Metazoa; phylum Chordata; class Mammalia; order Eulipotyphla; family Erinaceidae; genus Erinaceus; species Erinaceus europaeus. Next base: position 190,386,614 of record NC_080163.1, on the reverse strand, counting down.
GGGCTGGCTTAATGTCCGCCACTTACCCAGCTCTTACCTCTCAGTTCAGTGCAGTTCCAGCCAGTTTCACTGACTCCTGTCCTGAGTCAGCCAGTTAGCAAGGCTTGGGGAAGAAAGTGCAGTCCTGTCTCCTCTCTGGATCCCCAGGATGGAATCAGACCCATTTGAGACCCCACAGAAGGAGTGCTCCTGCCCAAAGAAGGGAGTGGAAGGGGCCAGGAGATGATTCACTTAGAGAGATTACCTGGCAGGGAGACCCTGGGTTTGAAGCCCAGCACAACGTGGAAGCACTGTGGATGGGTGGTACAGGGGCTCCATGGGTGGTAGCGCAGCGCTGTGATGTTTGTTCTTCTGCTTCTTTTTCTTTTTTATTTTGTTTAACAGGAAAGAGAGAAATTGAGAGGGAAGGGGAGATAGAGAGGGAGAAAGACACCTACAGCACTGCTTCATTGCTGTGAAGCTTCCCTCTTAACAGGCAGGGACTGGGGGCTTGAACCTGGGTCCTGTGCATGGTAATATATACACTCAACCAGCTGTGCCACCATCTGGCTCCCTTTTTAAATTAAGATTTTATTTCTTTTTTTTAAAATCTTTTTATTGACTAGAGACAGCCAGAAATCAAAAGGGAAGGGGGTGATAGACAAGGAGAGAGACAGAGAGACACTTGCAGCCCTGCTTCGCCACTTGCAAAGCTTTCCCCCATAGGTGGAGACCGGGACCTTGAACCCGGGTCCTTACACATTGTAATATGTGCACTCAACCAGATGCGCCACCACCCAGCCCCAATTTTATTTATTTATTAACACAAGGTAGAGAGAGAGAGATGGCAGGAGGGAGGAAGAGTGGGAGGGAAGGACGAAGGAAGAGAGAAACAGAGCATCACTCTGATAGATGGGATGCTGGGGATTGAACTTGGGAATTCATGCTTGCTTCCAAGTCCAGCATGTTACTCGCTGCACCACCTCCTAGGCCCCTCCCCACCTTTTAAAAGATTTATTATAATAATTTTTTTATAAATATTTTTAAACTTTATTTATTATTATTATTTTTTAATATTTATTTTCGCTTTTTGTTGCCCTTGTTTTTCTGTTGTTGTAGTTATTATTGTTGTTGTTGTTATTGATGCCATCATTGTTGGATAGGACAGAGAGAAATGGAGAGAGGAGGGGAAGACAGAGAGGGGGAGAGAAAGATAGATACCTGCAGACCTGCTTCACCGCCTGTGAAGCGACTCCCCTGCAGGTGGGGAGCCGGGGGCTTGAACTGGGACCCTTATGCCGACCTTGTGCTTTGCGCCACATGCGCTTAACCCGCTGAGCTACAGCCCGATTCCCCTATTATAATAATTTTTTATTGCCACCAGGATTATCACTGGGGTTCAGCGCTGCCACTATGAACCCACCGCTTCTGGCAGCCATTTTTTTCCTTTTTCCTTTTTTTTTTTTTTTGCCTCCAGGGTTATTGCTGGGGCTTACACCATGAATCCACTGCTCATGGAGGCTATTCCCCCCACCGTTGTTGCCCTTGTTTTATCGTTGTTGTGGTTCTCTTTCTATCTTATTGGGTAGGACAGAGAGAAATTGAGAGGGGAGGAGGTAGAGGGAGAGGTAAAGATAGACAGCTGCACACCTGCTTCACTGTTTGTGAAGTATCCCCCCTGCATGTGGGGAGTGGGGGCTTGAACCCAGCTCCTTGCACATGGTAATATGTGTGCTTAACCAGGTGCATCACTACCTGGTTCCTTTTAAAAATTTATTTATGAGAGAACTAAACCATCACTCTGGCACATACAATGCCAGGGGTTGAACTTGTGAGAGTCCCTTGCTTTGTCCACTGTCCCACTTCCTGAGCTATCTCCTCTCTCTCTCTTTTTAATTTTTAATTTTATTTATTTATTTATTTATTCCCTTTTGTTACCCTTGTTGTTTTATTGTTGTAGTTATTATTGGTGTTGTTATTGATGTTGTTGTTAGATAAGGCAGAGAGAAATGGAGAGGGGAGGGGAAGACAGCAAGGGGGAGAGAAAGATAGATACCTACACACCTGCTTCACCACTTGTGGAGCGACTCCCCTGCAGGTGGGGAGCCAGGGTCTCGAACTGGGATCCTTATCCTGGTTCTTGTGCTTTGCACCATGTGCACTTAACCTGCTGCACTATTGTCCGACTCCCTCTCCCTCTCCACTCCCTCTCTCGTAAGCAGTGAAAAACCTGACTCTGGGTGACCACTTAGCCGCGATACTATCATGCATGTGTGAAGCCCTGGGTTCATTTCCTGGTGCCACATTAAAAAATAAGAAAGAAGGGAGAGGGAGATGGACAGACAGGGCCCATGGCTGCCATTGTCAGGGGGACAGTCTAGAGGCAGCTGCTGGGAGTGGGGTGGGCTTGGAGCTGGGGGGGATGTCTGTGAGGTGGGTTGAGTGGCAGTGGGCCTGGCCCCAGGAGCCTGTGGAAGGGACTAAGCTGGCCTCTGACTCTTCCCCCATCACCACAGGACCCCTTCTGTGAGTGGCATCAGAGCACCAGCCGCAAAGGGGATGCAGCATGCAGCCGGCGGGGCCGGGGCCGGGGTGCCCTGAAGAGCCCAGAGGAGTGTCCCCCACTCTGTAGCCAGTGAGCCCCGGTGCACCTGGGAGGGGGGTGCATCGTAGGGGAGCATGGGAACTGGCTGCAGTGTGACCCTACTGCTTCCCGCCCCTAGGCGTCTGACCTGTGATGACTGCCTGGCCAACTCCAGCCAGTGTGCCTGGTGCCAGTCCACTCACACCTGCTTCCTGTTTGCTGCCTACCTGGCCCGGTATCCGCATGGTGGCTGCCGCGGCTGGGACGACAGGTATGGCTGGGTAGTGTGGAGTAATGGGCCTCCCAAGATCGGGGGGAGGTGGGCAGAGACAGGCCAAGGGGGCCAGGCTGTGACCCCTCAGCTCGCTGCACCTGGTCCTTGCAGTGTGCACTCTGAGCCTCGGTGCCGGAGCTGCGACCGCTTCCTGACCTGCCACGAGTGTCTGCAGAGCCACGAGTGCGGCTGGTGCGGCAACGAGGACAACCCCACCCTGGGCCGGTGAGGATGGGCCACAGTGGGTAGGCCGAGTGGCTGGGTGGTTGGCTCTCCCAGGCCCTTGTTCTGACGGCCTTCTCGTTTCTCTGCCCCGCGCCTTTCCTTCCCCCCATCATTGTGTCTCCCCCCACCCTCCCACACCCCTTTCTCTTCACTAATCTCTTCCCCCATTCCCCTCTCTCTGTCTCTGTGATTTGGAACTCCTCTTTCTTTCTGTTGTCTTTCCTCCCATCTTTCTATTCCTGTCTTGGCTTCCCTTTCTCTCATGCTGCATCGCTGTCTTTGTCTCTTGTCTTTTCACATTTTTGGCCTGACTTCTCTGGATTTCTCTCCATACTCATCTCTGTCTCTCTCTCCCTTCCTCTCTCATTGTCACTGTATCTCTATTTCTGGTTTCTGCATCTTCCCTTTGTCATCCCCCCCACACAACCAGGTGCCTCCAGGGGGACTTCTCAGGACCCTTGGGTGGGGGTAACTGCTCCCTGTGGGTGGGGGAAGGCCTGGGGCTATCGGTGGCCCTCCCTGCACGCTGGGCCTACGCCCGCTGTCCCGACGTGGATGAGTGCCGCCTTGGCCTGGCGCGTTGCCACCTGCGGGCCACCTGCCTGAACACACCCCTCAGCTACGAGTGCCATTGCCAGCGGGGTTACCAGGGCGACGGCGTCACCTACTGCAACCGCACGTGAGTTACTCCAGAATTCCAGGCTGGCCACGTGAGGTGGGAGGAACAGGCCAGCTTCTGTGGAAGCTGCACCCCCAGTGAGCCTTGGGTCTTCCCCCTGCTGATCGGGTCCCTGATGTAACATCGGTTACCGTGGAGACAGGTCACCCATGGGCAGCGTTGCCATGGAGATGGAGGAGGACCGTTCTGGGAAGGGGCTTTTCACAAGAGAACAGATCACAGTGGTCATCTGAGGTTGCTATGGAGACAGGCCTCCCCAATTGTGATGGGGTTACCTTGGAGACAGGGCCACCCACCCATGGAGTTCAGGGCTGTGGGATGGGTTATAGTTTGTTGTTTTTTTTAAATTTTTATTGCCACCAGGGTTATCATTGGGGCTCAGTGCTGGCACTATGAATCCACTGCTCCCAGTAGCCATTTTTTTCCTTTTTTTATTTCTTTTTTTTATTTTACAGGACAGAGAGAAATTAAGAGGGATAGAAGGAGAAATAGATAGACACCTGCAGACCTGCAGGTGGGGAGTAGGGGCTTGAACGCAGGCCCTACCACATGGTAACATGTCTACTACTCACCGGGTGCACAACTGCTTGTCCCCCTGGTATAATTTGTGATCATGTGGGTGGGCAGGCCTGCTGAGGGGACCCTCGGCACAGCCACTGAGACAACCTCAGTGAACTCTTCTTCTGCCAGGACTACACTGAGGGCTCCCACTTCCAGCTCTGCTTCAAGAGCTTTGGCGTTTGATCTGGCAGGAGCGGCTGAGGGGGGAGGGAAAGGGAACAGAACAGAATGTCAGCTTCTGGGCCAGCAGCACTGATTGGCTTGGGGAGCCCAGCCCCTTATCTAGCTATTTGCTGTCCTGGAAGGTGGAGTTTTCCTTAGCACTCCTTGTGTTCACTGAGGGACTGAGGGATGGTGCCATGGGGAAGAAGGGCGCAGTGAGTGAAGGGGTGCTTTGGGCACTCTGCCCAGTACTCTGCCCATCCTGCCTGGTTCCTGCCCTCAGATGTTTGGAGGACTGTGGCCATGGCGTGTGCAGCGGCCCCCCTGACTTCACCTGTGTGTGTGACCTGGGCTGGACATCCGACCTACCCCCACCCACGCCGGCCCCCGGCCCCCCAGCTCCCCGCTGCTTCCGGGACTGTGGCTGCAACTTCCACAGCCACTGTCACAAGCGGGGCCCCGGCGTCTGCGATGAATGCCAGGGTGAGCACCTAACCCCCTGACTGGCCTCGAGGGGACCTCCTTGGGCCCTGGCTTCCATTTTCCTGTGTGGGCATCAGTGTCCCCTTAGCCCAGCTCCAGTCCCCACAACCTGTGTTTCATTTCCTGCTCTGCCTCTGGTTGAATGCCCCCCATCCTTGTCTGGGCCCCAGTGAGTCCCTGTAGGACTGATTATCCCCAGCCCACTGGCCTGAGCCCTGATTGGCCTCCACTGAAGCAGCCTTCTGGGGTTAGGGGTCAGCAAAGCCAGGTGGTGGGGGTCTCTACCTACCCTTGACCCTGACTTGCCTGCTGGGGCCTCCACAGATTGGACATGGGGGGAACACTGTGAGCGGTGCCGGCCCGGCAGCTTTGGTAATGCCACGGGCTCAGGCGGCTGCCGGCCCTGCCAGTGCAACGGGCACGGGGACCCTCGGCGTGGCCACTGCGACAACCTCAGTGGACTCTGCTTCTGCCAAGACCACACTGAGGGCGCCCATTGCCAGCTCTGCTCCCCTGGCTACTATGGGGACCCCCGGTGAGCCTGGGGCCTGGTGGACAGGGTTAGGGGCTGGGTGGGATGGACTGGTCTTGACTGACCCCGCCTCTCCTTTGTCTCCCCAGGGCCGGTGGTTCTTGCTTCCGGGAGTGTGGGGGTCGTGCCCTCCTCACCAATGTGTCCTCAGTGGCGCTGGGGTCACGCCGGGTAGCGGGGCTGCTGCCCCCTGGTGGTGGGGCAGCAAGGGCCGGGCCAGGCTTGTCCTACTGTGTGTGGGTTGTCTCAGCCACTGAGGCACTGCAGCCCTGTTCCCCAGGGACCCTCTGTCCCCCGCTCACCCTCACTTTTTCCCCTGACAGCAGCACCCCCTGCACGGTGAGCACCAAGGGTTTGGTCTCCCTCACAAAGTGAACCTTCCATCAACTGCTGATCCCCCATATCCTTGGGCTTTTATCTTTCAAACAGACTGCCAACCCCTTGTTACTAAGCCCACAGACCCACTCGCTTCCCCTGTTTCCTGGACTCCAGTTCTCCATCCCCAGTCCTCATATGCCACTCCCCCAGTCCAGGCATGGTAGGTATGCCTTGTGTGCCAGCTCTGACTGATTGGTAGTGGCTGTGAGGAGCTGTGCAATGAGAAAGAGGCTCTGTTTGAGAATGCTGGGTCACTTAGCCATGTCTTCTGTGAACACAGGAGGGGAATGGTGACCTGCATGCCACAGCCAGACACTCTGCCTAATGTTTAAACAGCCCTGTTTCGGATTGCTACCTCCTCATGAGTCCCTCCTTTTTTCCTCCCAGACCCCCAGTCCTCCTTCTTTCATTCTTCCCACCCTTCTTTCATTCTTCTCCTCTCCAGCTGAGCTATGTGCTCGCCTTTGATGGATTCCCACGCTTCCTGGACACAGGCGTCGTCCAGTCAGACCGCAGCCTCATCGCTGCCTTCTGTGGCCAGCGGCGGGACAGGCCCCTCACTGTGCAGGCCCTATCCGGTATGGGGCTCAGGGAGGAGACATTTGTCCTGGGCTTTGTCTTCTTTGCCTTTATACCCTGCCACCTGAGGTAGGCTCGGGACCCAGCTCAGTGCTGCCAGTGACTTGTTGGTTATCCCCATCCTTTCTCATCTCTGGGTCTCAGCTTCTTTAGTTTAGAGGCAAGTGTCTAATCATATAGGCAAGTTGGTAACATGTGTGTGTCTTAACTTCTCTGGCTATTGACGGTACCAAGGATTGGAGACCTCTTGCATGCAAATTCTGTTATTGCTACATTTTCCTCCCCAGCTCTAAATTTATATTTTTTAAATTGTGTTGGATAGAGACAGAGAGAAATCAAGAGGAGAGAGGGAGATAAAGAGGAAGAGAGAAAGAGAGAAAGAGAAAGAGAAACAGAGCTACCTGCAATACTGCTTCACTGTTGGAGAACCTTCGCCTTCCTACCTGGGTTCCTGAGTACTGTAACATGTATGCTTCACCGGATGTGCCATTACATTTTAAAATTTATTTATTTATTAACGAGAAAGATAGGAGGAGATAGAGAAAGAACCAGATATCTTTCTGGTACATGTGCTGCTGGGGATCGAACTCAGGACCTCATGCTTGAGAGGCCAATGCTTTTTCCACTGCACCACTTCCAGGACCACCATTTTAAAATTTATTTAAAGATTTATTTATTGTAAGAGAGAGGGAGAACCAAAACATCACTCTAGGATATGTAATACTCAAACTCAGGACCTCATGCTTTTTATTTATTTCTTTTTCCCTTTGTTGTTTCATTGTTGTAGTTGTTGTTGTTATTGATGTCGTCGTTGTTGGACAGGACAGAGAGAAATGGAGAGAGGAGGGGAAGACAGAGAAGGGAAGAGAAAGATAGACACCCGCAGACCTGCTTCACCGCCTGTGAAGTGACTCCCCTGAAGGTGGGGAGCCAGGGACTCGAACCAGGATCCTAAGCCAGTCTTTGAGCTTTGTGCCATGTGCGCTTAACTTGCTGTGCTACCGCCCGACTTCTAAGCCTGACAGTCTAGCCACTGTGCCACTTCTTGGGCTAGTAAGTTTATTTGTATGATTGATAATGAAAGAAAAAGATAGAGGCCAGATCACTGCTCAGACAGGTCTGGCATATGGTGGTGCCAGGGAGTGAACATGGGGCCCTTGAGAGATAAAATTGAGCTACCTCCTCTGCCCAACAGGCAAATGGTGTTATACTGGCTCTGACTCTCTGTCTCTCTGTCTCTCTCTCTCTCTCTCTCTCTCTCTTTTTTGCCCCTAGAATTATCGCTGGGGCTCAGTGCCTACACCATGAATCCACTGCTCCTGGAGGCCATTTTTCCTCGTTGTTGCTATTGCTGTTGTTGTTGCTGGATAAGACAGAGAGAAATGGAGAGAGGAGGGGAAGACAAGAGAGGGGGAGGAAAGATAGACACCTGCAGACCTGCTTCACCACTTGTGAAGCGATCCCCTCGTAGGTGGGGAGCCAGGTGTTCGAACCCAGGTTCTTGTACAGGTCTCTGGTGCTTTGCACCATGTGTGCTTAACCCAGTGCGCCACTGCCTGGCTCACCTGTCATCTCTTTTGAGGGAAGGAGCCAGTGGGATATATCTTTGGGACATACAAAATGTGGCTAGAGTGGGGGCCCCTGAGCAGCACCTGTGCACAGTGGATCTCAGCCAGCGGCAACTATGCCCTTGAAACACTTAAAAATGTCTGGCACAGTCTGACTTTCAGGATTGAAGGTTGCTGCTGGTGTCTCCCGGATGGGGCCAGAGTGGTTGCTCTGCATTTTTCAGTACACAGGACAGCCCCCATTATCAAGAACTACTGGGCTTCAAACGCCGGTGGGACTGAGAGGTTGAGGAACCAACTCAGTCTGATAGAGGTATACTTGAAGTACTCTGTTTCTCATGGGAGTTAAAGGGCCCAGCAGGAAATGCTTCTTTCGTGGTCTAAATCAGAACAGGCCCTGGGCTGGGAGAGTAGCTGTTCCTGCTGCAGAGTGCACACTGTCCCACCTGCGCAGACAGCGACTAGCACTGAGCATGTCTACCAGCTATGGGCCAGAGCCAGACAGCAGTGACCAAAGGACACAGGCACTGCCCAGACCCAGGATACCATACCTTTGCTAAAGGAGGAGAGGACAGGGAGTTAGGGAAAGTTTCTTGGAGAGGTGAAATTCCATTTGAGGCCAGTAGGGGGTAGGATATAGCAGGGCAATTATTTGAGTTTGAGGAGTCCCAGAAGCAGCAAACAGAAAGCAGGCCTGCTGTGCTGGAGTGTGGTGAGCCTGGAGAGTGGGAGACAGTGAGATGCCTGTGGTCTGTAACTTTTTTGAGGGATTTTTTTTTTCCCTCCAGGGTTATTGCTGGACTCGGTGCCTGCACCATGAATCCACCGCTCCTGGAGGCCATTTTCCCCCCATTTTGTTGCCCTAGTTGTTGCAGCCTCGTTGCGGTTATTATTGCCATTGTTGACGTTGCTTTGTTGTTGGATAGGACAGAGAGAAATGGAGAGAGGAGGGGAAGACAGAGAGAGAGGGGAGAGAAAGATAGACACCTGCAGACCTGCTTCACCGCCCGTGAAGCGACTCCCCTGCAGGTGGGGAGCCGGGGGCTCGAACCGGGATCCTTAGGCCGGTCCCTGCGCTTTGCGCCACGTGCGCTTAACCCACTGCGCCACAGCCCGGCTCCCTTTTGAGGGATTTTTTTTAAAAATCCATTTGTTTATTTAACTGAAGGAGACCAGAACACTGCTCCACCAGATGCCATTCTAGAGATGGAACTTGGACTCTGCACATGCATTCTAACAGCTAAGCTACTTCTCCACCTGCTAGGAGGATTTTTTTCCCTTCCATATCATAGTATTAGTGTCTGCCTTCTATCATATTTATTTATTTAGAACTTATTTTTTAAAAATATTTATTTTATTTATTTATTTCCTTTTGTTGCCCTTGTTGAACTTATTTATTTTTAAAGTGTTATCCTGAGAGGGAAATATCACTCTGACACATGTGATGCAAGGGACTGAACTCAGGACCTCATGTTTTTAAGTCCAGCACTCTAGCACCTGCACTACCTTCTAGGCATTTATTTTTCTTTTCCTTTACCAGAGCACTACTCAGCTCTGGCTTATGGTAGGGGTTGAGCCTGGGGCCGTTGGAACCTTAGGCAGGAAAGTTTTATCAATGACTATAATGCTATAGCCAGTCCCCCACCCCCCTTTAAAATTAACAGAGACAGAGACCCAAACACCATTCTGCCATTCTGTTTTTTTTTTTAATTGGGGAATTAATGTTTTACATTCAACAGTAAGTACAGTAGTTTGTACATGCATGACATTCCCCAGTTTCCCATATAACAATACAACCCCCACTACATTCTGTTTGTTTGGTTTTGTTTTGTTTTCCTTCCAGGTTATTGCTGGGGCTTGGTGGCACCACTATGAATCCACTGCTCCTGGTGGCCATTTTTTCCATTATATAGGATAGGACAGAGAGAAATTGAGAGGGGTGCACTGCTGCCCTGCCCCCTATTCTGCATGGTGTGAGGGACTGAACCCAGAGTCTCATGCATGTGAGGCATGTGCTGTATGCCTGAGCCAATCCCCTACCTCATGGACTCATATTTTTCTTTCTCTTAAAGATGCACTTTATTTCCCACATATGAGAGAGAGACTCACAAGAAACAGAGAGAAAGAGATAGAGAGAAGCTAGAATACGAGTACATGAAGTACCAAAGATGAAACCACAAATCTCAGGCATGAAAGTCTAATGCTGTACCAGTTGAGCTATTGCCCCAACCTCTCGACTCACATTTAAAAATAAGTATTTTAAAATATTTATATTTATTTATTACTGGATTGAGACAGAGATTGAGAGGGGAGGGGCACACAGGGAGAGAGAGAGATAGCCCTGCTTCACCACTTGTGAAGGTCCCTGTAGATAGGGACGGGGGTGGGGGTTGAACCTGAATCCTTGCACACTATAATGTGTATGCTTAATTAGGTGTGTCACCACCTGGTCCCTCCAAAATATGTACTTTTAAAATATTTAATTTGATAGGACAGAGAGAAATTGAAAGAGAAAGAGAGAAATAGAGAGGGAGAGAGACAGACATCTAGGGCACTGCTTCACTACTTGTGAAGCTTCCCCCTGCAGGTAGGGACCAGGGACCTGAACCCAGGTCCTTATGCATGGTAACATGTGCATTCAACCAGCTGTAGCACCCCCACCCCGACCCCCTGAGCTCACAGTTTAAAAAATTTTTTTTAATATTTATTCCCTTCTGTTGCCCTTGTTTTTTTTTATTGTTGTAGTTATTATTGTTGTTACTGATGTCGTCGTTGTTGGATAGGACAGAGAGAAATGGAGAGAGGAGGGGAAGACAGAGAGGGGGAGAGAAAGACAGACACCTGCAGACCTGCTTTACCGCCTGGGAAGCGACTCCCCTGCAGGTGTAGAGCTGGGGGCTCGAACCGGGATCCTTAGGCCAGTCCTTGTGCTTTGTGTCATGTGCGCTTAACCCACTGCGCCACCACCTGACTCCAAGCTCACAGTTTCAAAGGACCACGTGAGGTGCAGAGAAGGGTGGAGCACAAGTCCAGGAAGACCAGCAGGGGCATGGGAACTAGCACCCAGGCCAGACAGCTGGATAGTTCGCAAGTGGTGGGTATATATGAGAGAGTCAAACTTAAAAAACCAGTGGAGGGCCTGAGAGATGGTTCAGGTGTCTGACTACGTATGAAGCCCTGGGTTCCATCCCTGGCACTACATGGACAGCACCAGGGAAGCTCCATGGGTGGAAGAGGGGTACTTTGGTGTCTCTCCTCCCCTATTGTAGAATAAAATAATTTGGCCAGGGAGGTGGCCCAGCAGAACCATACTTGTGTGGAAGCCTGGACACATTTCTCCACATTGCCTTAATGAAAAAACAAACAAACAAACAAACAAAAAAGGGAGTTGGGCGGTAGCGCATTGGGTTAAGCGCATGTGGCGCGAAGCGCAAGGACCAGTGTAAGGATCTGGGTTCGAGCCCCCAGCTCTCCACCTGCAGGGCAGTCACTTCACAGGTGGTGAAGTAAGTCTGCAGGTGTCTTATCTTTCTCTCCTCTCTGTCTTCCCCTCTTCTCTTCATTTCTCTCTGTTCTAACAACGATGACAATAATAACTAAAACAACAATAAAAACAACAAGGGCAACAAAAGGGAAAATAAATAAATAAAATTTAAAAAAACACCCACAAAAAACCAGTAGATGGTGATGCATGGGGCAAGGGGAAGGGTATGCAGTGTTTGAGAGAAACGTCTGTTATAGCAGAAGGTGTAAGTTAATAGGGTGCCCTGCTTTCCTCCCCAAGTGCACTATTTCTTCTAAACTGGGGCTGGAGTGTGCCCAGGAAGGTGACCATCTTCCACCTCTTTCCCTGCAGGGCTGCTTGTGCTGCATTGGGAGGCCAATGGCTCCTCATCCTGGGGCTTCAACGCTTCAGTGGGCTCTGCCCGCTGCGGGTCTGGGGGCCCCGGGAGCTGCCCTGTCCCCCAAGAGTGCATGCCCCAGGACGGGGCGGGGGGTGCCGGGCTGTGCCGCTGTCCCCAGGGCTGGGCTGGCCCACACTGCCGCATGCCTCTGTGTCCCGAGAACTGCAACTCCCACAGCGGCTGGGGGACTTGCAACCAGGTACTGCCTGGGTAGGGCAGGCTGGGGGGTCGGGATGGTGGTCAGGCCCTTCCCAAGCCTCCATCTGTCATCCCACAGAGCCTGGGTGTGTGCATCTGCAACGAAGGTTTCGGGGGCCCTGACTGTGCCACTAAACTGGACGGTGGGCAGCTGGTGTGGGAGACCCTCATGGACAGCCGCCTCTCCGCTGTGAGTAGTGGATGCCTGCTCTAGGGACAGACACCCCAGCCCCCGCCCTGCGCAGCCACTGTGGTGACCTGACCACCACCCCACCCCACCGTAGGACACTGCTAGCCGATTCCTGCACCGCCTGGGCCACACCATGGTGGAGGGGCCAGAGGCCACTTTGTGGATGTTTGGAGGCCTGGGCCTGCCCCAGGGCCTTCTGGGAAACCTATACAGGTGAGGGCTGGCCTGGAGAGGTGGCACCTGAGTGAGGGTTGGGCCCCATGGGTCCTCTGAGGGGTTACGTGAGTCCCCTCAGTGGATGCACCAAAACCCCTGCAAAGGAAAGACCCCAGAGATCAAGTGACTAAGGCATGTCACAAGAGGTTGTAAGTAACTCAGACTCATTTGGGTGTCATTTGCTGCGAGGGGTGGTATGGTCCCTGTCCTAGGATGGTCACCTCAGGATGTGCTAGGAGCCTTGTGTGTGTGTGTTGGGGGGCATCACCCCTTAGGATGCAGGATGCCCTTGGGAGTTACCCCAAGGTATGTTGGGATACCAGGGGGGAGGTCATGCCAGAGAGTGCTGGGATACTTGTGGTCAGCCACCCCCAGAGGATACTGGGATATTGGGGTTGGGGTTTGACACACCAGGGTGTGCTGGGTTACTTAGGGGTGTCACCCTAGGGAATGCTAGGGTGGGGTTGTCCCACAGGTTGCTGGGACAGGGGTTGCTACAGGGGATTCTGGGATACCCATTGGAGAACTCCCCAGAGGATGCTGGGATACCTGTGGGAGAGCACCACAAGGGATGTTGGGATACTTGGGGGTGTCACCACAAAGGGTGCTGGGATATCTGTGGGAGAACACCCAGTGCATGCTGGGATACTTGGGGCTGTCACCCCAGGAGATGCTGGGATGAGTACTGTGAAACTGCTTCCTTGCATCTCGGTCCAGGTACTCTGTAAGTGAGCGGCGTTGGACGCAGATGCTGGCAGGAGCTGAGGATGGGAGCCCTGGCCCCTCGCCCCGCTCCTTCCATGCGGCTGCCTATGTGCCTGCTGGCCGTGGGGCCATGTATTTGCTGGGAGGACTCACGGCTGGGGGTGTCACCCGAGACTTCTGGGTCCTCAACCTTACCACCCTGCAGTGGCGGCAGGAGAAGGTGAGTGTCTCTCCCACTCACCCCCCGCAACCCCTTTCCTCCTGTGGACGGTCCCAGCTGGCAGCACACACCTAAGTGTCCCCAGCCCAGGAGGGACACCCTCTGCAAGTGGGGCAGTGACCTCTGCGTGTCCAAGCTTGGCTCTACCCACACCCACACTCTGGTCCTTGCCTACACACACACACACACCCATAGCACAGGAGCTTTTCTACATTCTATAGCATCTCCCATGTGGTTCTATCTTGAGTACACATGTGGCAAGGCATGCACCCTGCTTGGTGAGCTATTTCTCAGGCACATGGTGTGTTTATTCTTCCTGTCTGTCTATCTAACTATCTAATTTATGAAAGGGAGAGAGAGAGAGAGAGCAAGAGCACCAAAACGTCACTGTGGCACATGTGATGCTGGGGAATTGAACTTAGGAGTGCTTGAGAGGCTAATTCTTTTTTTTTTTTTCCTAATTGAATAAGACAAAGGGAAAATGAGAGTGGAGGGGAAGATGGGGGAGAGAAAGGTAGACACTAACAGATCTGCTTCACCACTTCACCCCCTGCAGATGGGGAGCCAGGGGCTCAAACGGATCTTTTCACAGGTCCTTATGCCTTATACTATGTGTGCTTAACCCGGTGTACCACTGCCCGACCAATTCTTTATCTATTGAGCTACCTGCTGGCTCAGATTTTTTTTTTTAAGTTTTATTTAGTAATAAGAGAGAAGAAGAGCAGAGCATTGCTTTGACATATATGATGTCAGGAATCAAACTCAGAAGTTCATGCTTGTAAGTCCTATGCTATTTGAATGTGCATCCTCTTGGATTGACTTGACACATACAGACTTTTTTTTTTCATTTTTGTTTGTTTGTTTCACATGTGAAAGAGGAGAAGCCAGAAACCACCCCTAGTACATGTGACCCAAGAATCCAGCTGGGACCCTCAGGCATGCAAATCCTGTACTTTACCAGCTGAGCTATTTTTCTAGTCACAATTGAGAAATGACTTTCTACCAGAGCACTGCTCAACTCTGGTTTAGGGTGGTTCTGGGGATTGAACCTCAGACCTTGGAGCCCCAGGCATGAAAGTCTTTCGCGTAAGAGCTATGCTATTTCTCCAGCTGGAGGATTTTCTTGAGTTTATTTTCATGATGTACCTCATCCTAGACTCCATGATGGAGCTGCCCATTCACTGTCTAGTGTCCTCCTGACATTCCTGTACTAGCCCCCACATTGAATTCCACTAGCTGTCTTGCATTTCATGTTCCTAAGATGCTCCCAGGATGAAGGCATGGACTGCTCAGGCTGGGGCACAGGCCACTGCGGAGACCTATGCAGCATCAGGGAACTGGGGTGGGGAGGCTTTCCAGAGGAACATCGAACTGCTTCTACTGAGGAACTGATACTAAGCAGGTAGAAGTAAGAGGTCTCAGCTGGGGCAGAGGCTTACCTCTGGCTAACCTGGGTTTGAGCACATAAAACAAACCCAGGCTAACCCTGGGTTTGAGCACATAAAACGAACAAACCAGAAAAGAAGTTGGGACCATGGCTAGCTGGAAGAGCTGGTGTCTGACCCTACCTGCTCAAGGGGACACTGGAAGCTTCCAGTCTCATCTCTACTGACCAGGCTGCCCTGTCCTCTGGCCCCCAGTGACCTTTGTCTTCCATCCCTAGGCCCCTCAGACGGTGGAGCTGCCTGCAGTGGCTGGTCACACCCTGACTGCGCGCCGAGGCCTGTCCCTGCTTCTGGTGGGCGGTTACTCCCCTGAAAATGGCTTCAACCAGCAGCTGCTTGAATACCAGCTGGCTACAGGCACCTGGATGTCTGGGGCCCAGAGTGGGACACCCCCTACAGGTGGGGCCGGAGACTGGGAGGGCCTAGTACCTCTGACTTCTCTGTCCACCCCCACACTGTGGTCCTGGCTGTCTCCTCCCACCTCCTGATTCTCAGTGCCCTGTCTCTATCAGAGTTCATTTTCTTAATCTGCCCCTCCCAGACCCCACTGGAAGCAGGTCATCCCCTGCCCAGCTCCAGTGGGTCATCTCCTCCAACTCCTCACCCCATCCCCTTGGTTACTGCCCTTCTGGTCTCTTCCTTTCACTTTCCTTGGTCACCTTTTCTGATAGTTTGGTCACACACACACAAACACCCCACACACTGCCCTCCATCATCTCCTGATTCTTCCTTAGAACCAAAGAGAGCAGGGAGGGCTGGAGGGGGGATGTACCTGAGCACCATCACTTCCACTGACTCTGCTCATTCTTGCCACCCCCCCCAACTCCCCAGGTCTCTACGGTCATTCTGCAGTGTATCATGAGGCCACCGACTCCCTCTATGTGTTTGGGGGTTTCCGCTTCCACGTGGAACTGGCAGCCCCATCCCCTGAGCTCTACTCTCTGCACTGTCCTGACCGCACCTGGAGTCTGTTGGCCCCTTCACAGGGGGCAAAGGTCAGGAAAAGTAGGGCAGGCAGATAGATGAGTAGAAGGGGCAGGAGGCAGGGGACCCCCTCTTCCAGCACCTCAGAGACTAGCTTGCCCCTGGTTCCCATTTTCTGTCCTTTCTAGTGCCACCCCAACCCCAAACCCCTGAACTGTAACTACCTCAAGCCTCCCCTCCTTCCATCCTTGACTTGGAGGAAAGACCTAGAAGGCTAGGCCTGGGCTCTGCTCCAGCTCTGTCCACTCTTGGAGCTGCCTTGGAAGGGTCCTGGGTCTCTCTGTGTGTAAAGCATGGGACGGGCTGCTTGCTCTTCGTGACTTCAAGCCCAGAGGGCACAGTGTGTGGGGGATTGCGAACCCCCAGATGTGCTGGTCGGAGAGCTAGAGATGATTTTATCCTGTACAAACACACATCCCTGCAGGTGCCACCTGGGGCTGCACCACTGGGTGTGAGGTCATAGCAATGTGAGGTTCACCTTAGGCAGTGTAGTCTGGATTTCTAGGAAGCAGCATGGGGTGAGGGGGGTTCTGGGAGCCTGGGGGTGGGGTGGAAGGGGGAAGAGATGGCTCTGG
This sequence comes from Erinaceus europaeus, assembly GCF_950295315.1. NCBI lineage: Eukaryota > Metazoa > Chordata > Mammalia > Eulipotyphla > Erinaceidae > Erinaceus > Erinaceus europaeus. Next base: position 190,370,172 of record NC_080163.1, on the reverse strand, counting down.
GCTGCTTTGAGGCTGAAGCAAGAGATGAGGTTCCAGGAAGGTTAGAAGGGGTAACCTGAGGGGTCCTAGGTGGCTTGGTGGGCTGAGAGGGAGCTTGAGGGCAGAGGACTGGAGTCTCTGACAGGCCCTCCCCATCTCCCTTTCTGCCCAATAGCCCCGACCCCGGCTTTTCCACGCCTCAGCCCTGGTGGGGGACACCATGGTGATCCTTGGGGGACGCTCGGACCCTGACGAGTTCAGCAACGATGTCCTACTGTACCAGGTCAACTGCAACACCTGGCTCCTGCCCGACCTAACCCGTAAGTCTCACCATCCCTGGGGACCCTGTTCTGGGAAACCACCCCCCCAAATCATTAGGAGTTACTTGGCTTTGTCAGACCCACAAAGTGTCTGGTCCCTCCTTGTTACCTGAACCCTCACAGAGAGGATTTCCTTCATTTTTATTTTCTTCCCCCCTAAGTTTATTTTTTATTCTGATGTAAAGTTAGCAGTGTTTATTGCAGGGGCTGGGAGGTAGCTCACCCCGTAGGGTTCACACCTTACCATAGTTGAAACCCTGACACCATACAGGCGCACTAGGCAGAGTTCCATGGGTGGTGGAGAGGTGCTATGGTTTCTTTCCCTTCTCACTGTCTGAAATAAAAAAATGAAAAACAACAACTGTGGAGCAGTAGAATCACATGTGTGATTCTATTTGCTGCATGTTATTTGTGAAGCAAGAAAGGAAAAGGCCCATAATCCCACTCGCTGGAGGAAACCCTTGTTATGTATGGGGGTGCTTCCTCCCAGTCTTTGCTGTTCCCGCGTGTGAAAGAGGTTTGTTTGTGGGCTTTCTCTTCTCTGTCATTGGACTGTAAGTGACTGAGTGTGTGTGTGTTTTGGGACCTGTCTTTTTCTTCTCTTTCTGACCCCCATTAGTTGTTTTTTTTTTCTTCCAGGGTTATTGCTGGGACTTAGTGCCTGCACCACAAATCCACTGCTCCTGGAGGCCATTTTTTTTTCATTTTTGTTGCACTTGTTGTTGTTAGTGTTATTGTTATTGCTGTTGTTATTGTTGGATTGGACAGAGGGAACTTGAGAGAGGAGGGGAAGACAGACACCTGCATACCTGCTTCACTACTTGTGAAGCAATCCCCCCCTGCAGGTGGGGAGCTGGGGGCTCGAACCAAGATCCTTACTCTGGTCCTTGTGCTTCACACCATGTGTGCTTAACCTACTGTGCTACCGCCCCCCATCTGTTTTTTTAATTTTTTAAAATATTTATTTATTTTCCCTTTCATTGCCCTTGTTATTTTTTATTGTTGTTGTTATTGGTGTCGTTGTTAGATAGGACAGAGAGAAATGGAGAAAGGAGGGGGAGACAGAAGGGGAGAGAAAGACAGACACCTGCAGACCTGCTTCACCACTTTTGATGCGACTTCCCTGCAGGTGGGGAGGGATCCTTATGCCAGACCTTGCGCTTTGCGCCACGTGCGCTTAACCCATTGAGCTACCACCTGACTCCCCCATTAGTCTGTTTTAACTCACCTTTTCTATTTTGTTGTTGTTGAAGATCTAATTTTATTTTTCTTATTTTATTTTTTTTTAAATAAAGGTTTACTTATTTTTGTGAGAGACTAGAGCAACACTCAGCTCTGGCATAAGGTGATACTGGGGCTCAATTTTGGTGCATCTGGGGCAAATCTTGTCCTCAAACATGCTGAGTTCTCCCCTCAGCCCCTGTTGAGGGTTTATAAAGCTTGAGATGAAATTTACATAACAAAACGAATGACTCAGCAGCTTGGGAGGTGGAAAACCATTCCGCCCTCAAGCATGAGGTCCTCTGCTTCTCTTTCCTTTTCCTTCTTTCTCTCTCTCACAAGTAAACATTTCTTTACAACAAAACAACAAAACACAAATGATCCCATGGCATTCAGTGCTTGTGAAATGTTGTTTAACCACTACCTCTCTTTAATTCCAAAACGTTTGCCACCTTCTTATCTTTCTGTTCCTTGTTTTTTAAGTTTTTTTTTTATTCGTGATAATAGTGGGCTACAAGATTGTAGGATTACACGGTATGCAGCTCCACACCACAGCCACCACCAAAGTTCTGTGTCCCCACTCTTCCATCTCCCAAAGAAAACCACCATAGTTCTCATAAGTTTTAGGAAATAGTTTGCTTATTATTATTATTATTTTTTGCAAGTTCATGTGTACCAGTTCTCTGGATTCTACACAGGAGTGAAACCATCCAGTTGTCTTTTTTTTTTTCAAGATTTAAAAAAATATTTATTTACTTATTTATTCCCTTTTGTTGCCCTTGTTTTATTGTTGTTGAGTTATTATTGTTGTTGTTGTTGATGTCATCGTTGTTGGATAGGACAGAGAGAAATGGAGAGAGGAGGGGAAGACAGAGAGGGGGAGAGAAAGACAGACACCTGCAGACCTGCTTCACTACCTGTGAAGCGACCCCCCTGCAGGTGGGGAATGGGGGGCCAGTTGTCTTTTTGTCCCTTTTCTCTGTCTGGGTCTTTTACCCTCCCTTTGTTGTGCTGTCAGGGTCTGATTCTCTCGTTTCATCTGACCTTCTCTGTCTGCGTCTGTCTCTGCTCTCCCTAGACTGTGTCCCCACTTAGTACCCCTGGCAGCCTGGCAGCCCTGTGAGGCACTCTTCCTGAATCTCCTGCTCTTCCCCTCTTTCTAAACTGCTCTTCTTTTCCCAGGTCCGGCCTCTGTGGGATCTCCGATGGAAGAGTCTGTGGCCCATGCCGTGGCAGCAGTCGGGGGCCGTCTGTACATTTCGGGGGGGTTTGGGGGAGTGGCCCTGGGCCGCCTGCTAGCTCTGAATCTGCCCCCTGACCCCTGTCGCCTGCTGCCCTCAGCTGAGGCCTGTAACCAGTCTGGGGCCTGCACCTGGTGCCATGGGGCCTGCCTGTCTGGGGACCAGGCCCACAGGTAACTGGCAATGGGCTGTGTGTGGGTGGGTGACAAGTGCGTCCTCTGAAGGAGGGTTTGCTGGGCCATGCCTGGATGGGGGTGGTGAGTTCTGGGGGAGAACACGAGCTGGTCAGTGTGCATGGGAAATTGATGGATGGTTGTAGGAAGGTGTGGTGGGCAGCTCTAAGTGCCAAACCCTGCTTGTGGGCTGGGGTAGCAGCATATAATTACCTTAGAGGAGCTTAGCTTAAGACACTGAGTGACCTGTAGGGTTTAGAATAGCAGGGTACTGGGAGATGGCTTAGTTGGTAGGGCTCTCACCTTACCATGTACAAAGCCCTGCATTTGAGCTCTGAAACCACATGGGAGTACCATGGCACCAGAGGATGCTCCATGGATGGTGGAGCAGTGCCTTGGTATTTTCCTCTCTCTAACTGAAATGATAAGAAGAATGAAAAAGTTGGCTTAGGGGTGATGAAATCCTGCATGCATAAGGCCCCATTGTTGAAAAAAAATTGGAGCAATAAAGTTAAGTTTGGACTGGATATATTTGAGAGACCACTTGGTTGGGGAAAAATGGGACTGGAAAGGGGTTGGGTGCATGTAGAAAAGGCTTTCAGTGCTCAGCTAAGACACAGGGCTGCTCTAGTTCCCCAGAGCCCCCTCTGTAGTTCAGGAACCTGGACGTCTCTGGGCCACATGTCCCTTTCTAGGCTGAACACAGACTCACATGGCTCAGCTGACAGGAGACTACCAGTGGGCTTCATTCAGGTCTTCAGATGTGTGACCATGTTTACTACAGAAATAGGGACCTGATTTAGATGGTGCTCTCCCAGGCCCCACAAGGGTGCTGTTTCACAATGGATGTACCACTGTGTTTCTGGAATCTGGAAAGCTCAGGGGTTTTGAGTAAGGAATGTGGATCTCCTCTGTGGGTGATGGGGAGCCACAGAAGTTTGAGCAAGAGAGGGTAGGGGCGGCTCCCCAGCAGAAAGTCCCTGGGCCTGGCTGCTGTAAGAGGAGATGGCTGTGGGTAGGACAAGGAGGAGACCAAGTCCAGAGGAAGAGGCTTGAACTGACCATGGGGCTGCAGGAATGGAGAGGAGGGGCTGGTCAGAGAGAAATTCACAAGGCAAGGGCTGAGTGATATCTCACCCACTGGAGTGTGAGCCATGCCATACTCAGGCCCTGGGTTCAAGCCCTGGCACCATATGGCAGCACCATGCACAGCAGGTTCTTTGGTATCTCTCTCTCTGTCTGTACTTAAAAGAAAAAAAGGAAAAGGAGTCAATTGGGAGTGGTGTAATTGCGGGCTCTAAGCTTCTGTACGAATGGCTAGGAGGTAGCTCAGTAGGTAGAGTGTATGCCTTACTTTGCATGAGGTCCAGGGTTTGAGCTTCACTGTGAACAGCACGAGGGGGGCATGTAATAGGAGGGCTACTCCATGCACAGTGCAGTAGTGCTTTGATGTCTCTGGCCAGCCAGGATGTCTCTCTCTCTCTCTCTCCCCCCACCCCGTGTGTGTGTGTGTGTGTGTGTGTGTGTGTGTGTGTGTGTGTGTGTGTGTGTGTGTAGATATTTAGTGAGAGAGATACAGAGAGAAAGACCAGAGCACTGTTCAGCTCTGGCTAATGATGGTACTGAGGATTGAACTTGAGACTCAAGAGCCTCAGGCATGAAAGTCATTTTGCATAGCCATTGTGCTATCTTCCCAGTCCTCTCTATATTTTTCTAAAATAAGGATGAAAATATTAGAATAGGTAATGGCATCATGCATGCACCAGGACTTAGCTCCACATTAAAAAGAAGAAGAAGAAGAGGAAGATGAAGAAGAAGAAAGAAGGAAAGAAAGAAAGAGGGGACTCAGCAGTGGTGCGGAAGGTTAAGTGTACATGGCATAAAGTGCAAGGACTGGCACAAGGATCCTGGTTCAAACCCCTGGCTCCCCATCTGAGGGCAGGAGTCACTTCACGGGTGGTGAAGCAGGTCTGCAGGTGTCTATCTCTCCCCTTCTCTGTCTTCACCTCCTCTCTCAACTTCTCTCTGTCCTATCCAACAACAATGACAACAACAACAACAACAATAATAATAATAGCAGTGATAAACAACAAGGGCAACAAAAGGGGAAAAATATCCTCCAGGAGCAGTGGATAACTCTGGAGGCAAAAAAAAAAAAAAAAAAAAAGGATAGAAAGAGAATATGAAGGAAGAAATTATTCACAAGGCACAAGGCCATGGAGGCTGGCAGAGCAGGAGGATGTGGGTTATTTTGTCTCTGGCCCAGGTGACAGGTAGGCATGGGGGGAGCAGGCGTGGGAGGCTGCCTGTAAGTGCTGTTCAGGAAGAGGCGAGGTTGGGAGGAGGCAGGATGGGGCCTGACTCAGTGTGAGTGGCTGGGCCCCCTGTCTCCCCAGGCTGGGCTGTGGGCCGCCCCCCTGCTCTCCCATGCCTCGGTCTCCTGAGGAGTGCCGCCGCCTGCGCACATGCAGTGAGTGCCTGGCCCGCCATCCCCGGACGCTGCAGCCTGGAGATGGAGAGGTGATGGGTGCCAGTGGGAGGCGTCCCAGCTCAGTAGGGGAGAGTGGACTCAGGGGAGCTGCCAGGGCCCTGACCAAGCCACTGAGCCGCTCTCCCTCCAGGTGTCTGCTCCCCGATGTAAGTGGTGTACCAACTGCCCCGAGGGTGCCTGTATTGGGCGCAACGGCTCCTGCACCTCGGAAAATGACTGTCGGATCAACCAGCGAGAAGTCTTCTGGGCTGGAAACTGCTCAGAGGCCGTGTGTGGGGCAGCTGACTGCGAGCAGTGCACCCGGGAGGGCAAGTGCATGTGGACGCGCCAGTTCAAGAGGACGGGTAAGCATGGGCTGCATGGACAAGGGACAAGTGGGGGGGGCACCAGACACGCCCCAACACCTGAATCTGAACCTTCCTGAGGCTGGGTTCCTCTGGGTGTAAGGCAGGAAGAGCTGGGGGACCCCTGGGTGTGAGGGAGGAGTGGAGTGTCTGGGCCAGTTCTGATCCCTGCACCTCACCTAGGGGAGACACGCCGCATCCTGTCAGTTCAACCCACATATGACTGGACGTGCTTCAGCCACTCTCTGCTCAATGTGTCTCCTATGCCGGTGGAGTCATCGCCCCCACTCCCCTGCCCCACACCTTGTCACCTCCTGCCCAACTGCACCTCCTGCCTGGATTCCAAAGGAGCGGATGGGGGCTGGCAGCACTGCGTGTGGAGCAGCAGCCTCCAGCAGGTACCAGCAGCCTCTCCACCCACACCCATCCACTCTGCCACCTCCAGGTTCTGCTTCTGCCTCCATCTGCCATGCTCTGGACCTGTAGCCACACTTTCTCATTCAGTTATTAACTTACTTGTTTGCTTTTTTGAGGGAGAGACAGAGATTGGAGAACCACTCAGCTCTGGCGTATGGTGGTGCTGGGCTTTGAGTCTGGGTCCTCTGGGACCTTGGGTATGCAGGTCTGGCGTTCTACCCCTGTGCTGTGTATGTCTCCAGTCCACACAGTCTGTTCAGAGCTGTCTCAGCCCTGCAGAATTTAGCTGTCCCTGTGGCTCAGGGTCTTCCCCGCCTAGTGAGAGACAAGATGTGCCTCCTGTGGCCACACCTGGAAGCTGGGTCCCGAGTTAAGAGTTCTGGGTTTACGTCCCTCAGGGTCTATTCCTCATTTCTATTTTTTTCCAAAGATTTTTTTAATTGCCACCAGGGTTATTACTGGGGTTCAGCCAGCACTATGAATCCACCATCCCCAGCTGTCATTTTTTCCTTTTTTTTTCCTTTCTGTTATATTGACAGGGGGTGGGAAATAAAGAAAGCTAGACATGTGCAGACCTGCTTCATCACTTGTGAAGCACCCCTCTGCAGGTGGGGCGTGGGGGCTCAAGCCTGTCCTTGAGCATGGTAATATGTGTCTATAGAGGGAGTCGGGCGGTGGTGCATTGGGTTAAGCGCACGTGGCGCAAAGCGCAGGGACCGGCGTCAGGATCCTGGTTCGAGCCCCCGGCTCCCCACCTGCAGGGGAGTCGCTTCACGGGCGGTGAAGCAGGTCTGCAGGTGTCTATCTTTCTCTCCCCTCTCTCTCTGTCTTCCCCTCCTCTCTCCATTTCTCTCTGTCCTATCCAACAACAAAGCAACGTCCACAATGGCAATAATGACCGCAACGAGGCTGCAACAACTAGGGCAACAAAAAGGGGAAAAATGGCCTCCAGGAGCGGTGGATTCATGGTGCAGGCACCGAGCCCAGCAATAACCCTGGAGGAAAAAAAAAAATGTGTCTATAGGGAGTCGGGCTGTAGCGCAGCGGGTTAAGCGCAGGTGGCGCAAAGCACAAGGACCAGCATAAGGATCCCGGTTCAAACCCCGGCTCCCCACCTGCAGGGGAGTCGCTTCACAGGCGGTGAAGCAGGTCTGCAGGTGTCTATCTTTCTCTCCTCCTCTCTGTCTTCCCCTCCTCTCTCCATTTCTCTCTGCCCTATCCAACAACGACAACAACAATAATAACTACAACAATAAAACAACAAGGGCAACAAAAGGGAATAAATAAATAAAATAAATATTAAAAAAAATATGTGTCTATAACTGGGTGTACCATGCCCAGCCCCCTTATTTATTTGTTTTATGAATAGGAAATACCACTCAGTCACATGTGGTCCAGGAGTTCAAAGCCCAGGCCTCATGTATACACTACTTGTGCTCTACCCACTGAATCACCTCTCTGTTTTCCCCTTTTGTATGTTCATTATATATATATATATATTTTTTCCACCAGGGTTATCATTGGAATTCTGTGTCTGCACAATTCCACTGCTCCTATTGGACTCTTTAGAGCACTCCTCAGCTCTGGTTTATGGTGATGCAGGAGATTGAACCTAGGACTTTGGAGCCACAGGCATGAAAGTCTTTGTATAACCATTATACCCAACTTTTTTTTCTAAAGATTTTGTTTATTTATTTATTTATTTTTAATATTTATTTTATTTATTTCCTTTTGTTGCCCTTGTTGTTTTATTGTTGTAGTTATTATTGTTGTTGTCGTTGTTGGATAGGACAGAGAGAAATGGAGAGAGGAGGGGAAGACAGAGAGGAGGAGAGAAAGATAGACATCTGCAGACCTGCTTCACCGCCTGTGAAGTGACTCCCCTGCAGGTGGGAAGATTTTATTTATTAATGAGAAAGATAGGAGAGAGAGAAAGAACCAGACATTACTTGTACATGTGCTGCCGGGGATTGAACTCAGGACTTCATGCTTGAGAGTCCAATGCTTTATCCACTGTGCCACCTCCTGGACCACCTTTTTTTTAACTTAGAAGGTGAGAGACAAAGGGAGATAGAAACAGAGTGAAGGGGAGACACCGTAGCACTGCTCCACATTTGTGAAGCTTCCCCCTGTACAAGCACTCTCATGTGGTGGCCGGGGGCTGGAACCTGGGTCCTTGTGCCTAGTAAAGTGTGCATTGTACTGGGTAAGGGGTGAACTATCTCCCTCTCTCTCCCACCATTGCATCTTTGTTTTGTAAGGCCCTATGGAGATATGACTGCTCTCCGTCTTACTGCCCTCGGTTCTGGGTGAGTCTGTGGTAAAGAGTAAAATCAGCAGCCCCCCACCCCATTGATAGGTTCTCCAGACACCAGTTAGGTGTCTTAACAGTTCAGTGCTCTCATAACATACTCGGACTTTGTGTCAGGTCCTGCCAGTGAAAGGGCTCAACAGTGCCCCCCTCACTTCAGGGGCCAGTCACAAGTTCAGGCTACCCATACTTCTGAGTGACTAAGTATACAGGGACTCCCACTCCAACTCCTCCCCCCACTCCAAGTTTAATAACATGCTAGAATGGCTTGCAGAACTCAAGATAAGCTTTTATTTACTAATATCGGACTTAGTTTTTCTGCCCAGGTGGCCTACTATCTGCTGATCATGCACTGTAGTTAGTTCTGGAAGCCCAGCCTGGTAGGGTTGGTGTTTCTGGAAGCTTGTTGGTCTGGGCCCCAACCCTCAGGATGTGCAGAGTTTGACCCTAGCCTTTGGAGTTTTCTTGATTCAGGATTACATGATGCCTTGCTTTTTCCAAAGTGTGTTCAGCCTGCCAGCCCTGACCAGTCCCTTTCTGTTCAGACTTTATTGAAGGCCTTTGGGGTCGTTCAAGTGCTCTGGTGCACAGAGGCAGATTCCCAGGTCTGAGCCTCAAGTGCCCAATGTCTGTGACATGGCAATGACCATGTGTGAGCTGTCGTGCAGCCTTGACCTGGAATCCTTCTGCTTCCCAGCCTGCGGGGCGAGGACTCTGCTGCCTCAGTCACCAGCCCACATGTTTGCTAAGTGACTGCCTTGTAACTCCTCCTGACTCTGGTTTCTGTCTCCACCTAGGGTCACCACCTTCCTTTGTTTATTTAAGATTTTACTAGTATTACTATTTTTTTTATGAGATGGAGATAAAGGCCAGAGCGATTCTTGCTCATAAGTGGTGGCAGGGGTCAAACCAGGAAGCTCTTCCACTGAAGCATTACCCACCTGCAGACCTGCTTCACCGCCTGTAAATCAACTCCCCTGCCAGTGGGGAGCCAGGGGCTTGAACTGGGATCCTTACGCCGTTCCTTGCACTTTGTGCCACATGCGGTTAACCCGATGCGCTACTGCGCGAGCCTCGCCTGTGTCTTTTTTTTTTTTGTCTCCAGGGTTATTGCTGGGGCTCGGTGCCTGCACTATGAATCTACTGCTCCTGGAGGCCATTTTTCCCATTTTGTTGCCCTTGTTGTTGTTAATATAATTGTTGTTGTTGGATAAGACAGAGAGAAATCAAGAGCGATGGGGAAGACAGAGAAGGGGAAAGAAAGACACCTGTAGACCTGCTTCACCCACTTGTGAAGTGACCCCCCTGTAGGTGGGAAGCACTGGGATTCTTATGTTGGTCTCTGCACTTTGTGCCATGTGTGCTTAGCCTGCTGTGATACCTCCCGGCCCCCCTCTCTCCCTTTCTTTGGTCAAATGTCTCTCATTCTGCTTCCCTCCTCCTCTGCTCTTGCCCTGCCTCTGCCCTCTCCACTTGCTGTTTTTCACTCATCCAAAAAGCCCTAGCCTCCAGAGGCTAGTTTCCATGACTTCCTTATTTCTTGCCTGGTCTTCTGGCCTCAGAAGGGGGCTAGGAACTAACTCACCCCATAGAGCACATGCCTTGCCATGGTTTTGAACCCTGGTGTCATATGGGAACATCATAGCATCAGGGGAAACTCCATAGATGGTGGGACAGTGCTTTGGTCTATCTGAAACAAACAAACAAACAAAAAAATGGTTTCAAGGGCAGTAGAACCCCATATACAAGAGATCCTGGGAGTCGGGCAGTAGCACAGTGGGTTAAGCGCACGTGGTGCAAAGCACAAGGACCGGCATAAGGATCCTGGTTCCAGCCCCCGGATCCCCACCTGCATGGGAATTGCTTCACAGGTGGTGGAGCAGGTCTGCAGGTGTCCATCTTTCTCTCCCCCTGTTTGTCTTCCCCTCCTCTCTCCATTTCTCTCTGTCCTATCTAACAACGACAACATCAGTAACAACAACAATAATAACTACAACGACAAGGGCAACTAATGGGAAAATAAAATTTCAAAAAAAAAAAAAAAGATCCTGCACCACACACACCTGGAGGATGATGCCACCTGACCATGGCCAAGGAATGTGTGTGTGTGTGTGTGTGTGTATGTGTGGTGTGTGTGTGGGGGGTCTCCCAGAAGAGGGTGCAGTCTTAGCAGAAACTCAGAAATGCTTGTGTGGCCCTTCCTCCCTACAGTGTCTGAGCCCCTCCTACCTGCCTCTGCGGTGTATGGCCGGAGGCTGCGGGCGGCTCCTCCGAGGGCCTGAGAGCTGCTCCCTGGGCTGTGCCCAGGCAACCCAGTGTGCCCTGTGCCTGCGTCGCCCCCACTGTGGCTGGTGTGCCTGGGGGGGCCAGGACGGGGGCGGCCGCTGCCTGGAGGGTGGCCTCAGCGGCCCCCGTGAAGGTGAGCCAGGCTCGGGGCTGACCGCTAGGTGGGCTCTGGGGGTGCTGGGGGGGCAGCGGTTTTGTAGGAGGTAGGAGGGCACAGGGGCAGGGCTGGATGGGGTAAGGGTGAAGGCTGCCCGTCCCTTCACCAGGTCTGATGTGTGGACACTCTGGGGCCTCCTGGGCCTTCCTGTCCTGCCCCCCTGAGGACGAGTGTGCCAACGGGCACCATGACTGCAATGAGACACAGAACTGCCATGACCGGCCACATGGATATGAGTGCAGCTGCAAGACGGGCTACACCATGGACAAGTGAGCTGCGGTGGGGACTGGGGGCAGTCCGGGCAAGGCTGGAGCAAGAAGCCCCGGCTCTGGGTTCTTCTCAGATGTGCAGGGCTGGGTTGGTGAGTTGGTAGGGTGTGCTGGGATTAGGGGCTGCACCCCAGAGATGAGGGAGCCAGGAAGAAGACCAGGCAGAGAAGGTGGGGTGGCTGTGTGGGCCCTGGGGTACTCCCTGACCCTGCTCCCACCCCCTGCAGCGTGACGGGGCTGTGCCGGCCCGTGTGCGCCCAGGGCTGTGTGAATGGCTCGTGTGTGGAGCCCGACCACTGCCGCTGCCACTTCGGCTTTGTTGGCCGCAACTGCTCCACAGAGTGTCGCTGCAACCGCCACAGCGAGTGTGCCGGCGTGGGCGCCCGAGACCATTGCCTGCTGTGCCGAAACCACACCAAGGTGGGACCCGGTCTGGGATCCAGGCCACTGTCACCACTCCCACCCCTGCCTGCAGCCAGATGGGGGAGGGGATACACAGCCTGAACCTAGAGGTGTAGGAAGAGTTGTCAGTGAACAGCAAGTCGACAGGGCTTGGTGAGGTGAGTGTGTCCAGTGGGGGAGGAGTGACCCCCAGAAGTGTGCAGGTGGCCGCAGCCAGAGCTGACAGGCAGAAAGGCTGGAATCACCCAGACCAGGGCCCGCACTCCTGTGCCCTCCCAGGTTCTCCCCTGGCCCCCTCTCCACCTCCAGCCCACCCCAAGGCTTTCCAACCCATCTGACCAGCCTGTACTGATTTCTAGGGCAGCCACTGTGAGCAGTGCCTCCCGCTTTTTGTGGGCTCAGCCGTGGGGGGTGGAACCTGCCGGCCCTGTCATGCCTTCTGCAGAGGCAACAGTCATGTGTGCGTCTCCAGGAAGGAGCTTGAGATGGCCCGGAAGGAGCCAGAGAAATACTCCCTGGATCAAGAGGAGGTAGGAAAAGCTGGGGCACGGGTCTGAGGAACCCTTTGAAGGAAGAGAGTCTAGGGGTGGAGAGGGGCCCACTTCCTGGGTCTGAGGGAGGAGGAGCTGGGGGGGTCCTGGGTCTGGAGGAGGAGGGGTTGGGGACTCCCTGGGACTGGAGCGGGGAAAGCTGGGAGAACGTTGGGTTTGAGGAAGGAGGGACTGGGGGACCCTGGGTGGTGAAGGTGGAGGGGCTGGGAGAGAGCCCTGTGTCTAGGGAGGAGGCATTACTTGGGAGCAGACTCTTGGGTCTCAGGAGGGCCTGTCCCATTCCTTCATGTGAACACCCTGTCCTTCCACAGATTGAAAACTGGGTGGCAGAAGGCCCGAGTGAAGATGAGGCAGTGTGTGTGAACTGCCAGAACAACAGCTATGGGGACAAGTGTGAGAGCTGCCTCCACGGCTACTTCCTCCTGGACGGGAAGTGCACCAAGTGAGAGGAAGGCCGTAGGCCCTTGCCCTGCTCCATGAGAAAGATGCTCCTTCCTGGTCTCATGTCCTGCTGGGAAAGGGTGAACCCCCCAGATTGGGGCAGGGGTGGAGAGAATGAGGATGAACTTAGATGGGAGACTCTGGACCAGGAGGCCAGTGCTGAAACATGGGTTGCTGAGCAGCCCTGATGGACATGGTGGGCAAAGCTGGAGGGAGACACCATGGGGCCACCTCCCCTCTCTGTATCCTTCCTTCTGAGTGCTCAGTTGTCTTACAGTCTGTCAAGACTGAGTCCAATTCCTGACCCTGCCACTGACTGGCTCCATTGTGTTGGGTCAAAACCTTAACTTCTGGGAGCCTCAGTTTCCTGTTCTGGCCTGTTAAATGAATGGGAACTCACAGATGCAGCATCAGCCTGGGCTCCTGCAGGTCACAGGAGCTCTGTGACCCCCCCCCCCACCTTCCTCCCTCTCCTCAGATGCCAGTGTAATGGCCACGCAGACACATGCAACGAGCAGGACGGGACAGGCTGCCCATGTCAGAACAACACAGAGACGGGCACTTGCCAGGGCAGCTCCCCCAGTGATCGCCGAGACTGCTACAAGTACCAGGTGAGGCGGGGGGAGGAAGCTTCACACCCCAAGACCTCAGAGCTGGGATGAGGTCACCCATATCAAGGAGGACCTGCAATATCGTCCATTGTCCATGGTCTTGGGATTGAGGTTAACTTCATAGACTGTTCTGAGCCCCAGTCAGTGTGACAGGGACCCAGAAATGAGTCTGTGAAAGGCCTCTCAGACTGGTGAGGAGACACTTGGTTAGAGATGGTTACAACGAAAGGCTACTAATGCCAGAAAACCTCTTATCCTGGTAGCTTAGACGTAATGGTTCTCAAAGCTGAGGTCTGCATCTGCCTTCAGGAGTGACCAGATCCAGGAGTTCACACATTGGCATCAGGAGTCTCTCTCTCTCTCTCCCTGTATTTTATTTTACTTCATTCCATTTCTAATTGCTGCCAAGTTTATCCCTGGGGCTCTGTGCCAGTACTATAAATCTATGGCTCCTGGCAACCATTTTTTCTTTTTTTTTTTCCTATTTTTATTTGACCTGTTAGAAATTGAGAGGAGAGCCTTCCTTCCTTCCTTCCTTCCTTCCTTCCTTCCTTCCTTTCTTCCTTCCTTCCTTCCTTCCTATTTCTTTCTTCCTCCCTTTCTTTCTTCCTATTCCTTCCTTCCTTCTTCCTCCTCTTCTCCTCTTCCCCACCCCCACCCCCCAAAATAAAAAAATTAAAAAAAAAAAAAAGAAATTGAGAGGAGAGGGGAGCTAGCAAGGGAGAGAGAAAGGGGGGCAGGGGGTTAAGGGCACATAGTACAAGCCCCAGGACCTACACAAGGATCCCTGTTCGAGCCCCTGACTCCCCACCAGCAGGGGGTCGCTTCACAAGTGCTGAAGCAGGTCTGCAGGTGTCTCTCTTTCTCTGTCCCTCTCTGTCCCTTTCTTGTTGTCCTGTCAAATAAAATGGAAAAATAGCCTTCAGGAGCAGTGGATTCATGTGCTGGCACCAAGCCCCTGGAGGCAAAAAAAAAAAAAGTGAGGGAGAGAAAGATTGATACCTGCAAACCTGCTTCACCATTTGTGAAGCCTTCCCCCTGCAGGTGGAGAACAGGGGCTCCAACTGGATTCTTGAGCATGGCAATATGTGCACTTCACCCAGTGTGCCACTGTTTTCCTGTTATCTTCTGTTCTGCTTTACTCTGTATTGGCTTCCTTCTCAGGCAGGTTTTCTCCCAAAAAGCAGCCCCTATCTGATGCTTTGGGACTAGTGAGGGGGCTCAAAAATTCTTCTCTCTCTTCTCTCCTCTCTTCCTCTTCCTTGTGGAGCCAGGACATCATGGAGGGTGACTTCACTGCTTCAGGTCACTTTTTTCATTCAGATAGAGAGAAACAGAGATACCGCAGTACACCAAAGCTGCCCTCAGTGCACTCCTGTGTGTTGCCAGAGTGTGGATCTAGGCTATGTGACTACAAGGCATGTGCTCTGCTTGGTGAGCTATCTCTCTGCTCCCTAATATAATTTCTAGAAAGCAGGTTTAAATTTTACCTGAGTAAATATCCCTTTTCTTCGCCTGGCCCATTCTGCTCTGGCCACCTGGCTGTTTGCCTTGTGACAGACTCACCTTCCATGGAGAGGCTATCCAGGCTTTGTTCTTAGAGGATAGCCTCACTACCCCTCCCACCTACCTCTTCTCTATGTCCAGAGGAAGAGAAAAGCTTTTGTTTACCTCAGTTTTCCCCACCATTGTACTGAAACCGCCAGACCACAGATACAGGTGCACCCAAAACACTGACTCTCAAGGGTGAAATTCCATTTCAGCAAAACCAGTTTAACAATTCCAAATAAATATATTTAAGAATTAATCTTGTTAAAGGTGATACTTTTCCCTCCCCCAGTTTATTTGCTATACATCATTGCACCACTTAAACAGGGAAGTCTTTCCCAACCCCATCAAAGGAAAATTGCATTTTGACAATTGCTGAATGTCAGAAATCACATCAAATCAAAGTGCAATTATATAGGCTGTGGTTAACTAAGGCAGCCTACAGACCCGATTCTTTTTTTTTTTTTTTTTTATTTAAGAAAGGAGACATTAACAAAACCGTAAGATAGGAGGGGTACAACTCCACACAATTCCTGCCACCTGATCTCCATATCCCATTCCCTCCCCTGATAGCTTTCCCATTCTCTGTCCCTCTGGGAGTATGGACCCACGGTTGTTGTGGGATGCAGAAGGTGGAAAGTCTGGCTTCTGTAATTGCTTCCCCGCTGAACATGGGCGTTGACTGGTTGATCCATACTCCCAGTCTGCCTCTCTCTTTCCCTAGTAGGGTGGGTCTCTGGGGAAGCAGACCTCCAGGACACATTGGTGGGGTCTTCAGTCCAGGGAAGCCTGGTCGGCATCATGATGGCATCTGGAACCTGGTGGCTGAAAAGAGAATTAACATACAAAGCCAAACAAATTGTTGAACAATCATGGACCCAAAGGTTAGAATAGTGCAGATGAAGTGTTGGGGGGTACTCACTGCAGACTCTAGTGTACTTCTGCTTTCAGGGATATAATTTGCCCTAGTTTATGGATACATGTGAACATATGCTCTATCTCACAGAACCTGGTGTATATCTAGGTTTGGGGACTTTGTTAGGAAGTGAACCATCTGGGATGGGATTAGAGAATACTGTGAAAGGAAAGGTCTCACCCGAGTAATGAAGCTGAAGGGTTGACATTCCACACCTGAAGTCTCTGGACACAGTCTGAGGTGAAGAATGTTGAGGTGGCATTCGTTGTATTGATTAGGTTTCGATCGGCGGATGCAATATTATTTGATATGAATTGGGAGAAGCATGCAGGAAATTGGGCCTCACCCTAAGGTTCCAGGACTGGGGGAAATATAGGCTCTATAGTGGAAATGTGAGGTTCCTGCTGTCTTAGGGTTCAAGAAGACAATGGATAGTTATTGTTATCATCACATTATTTGGTAATTGGGTTAACTTTGAAAAGTCCCTTTGTTAGGGTTTGCTGTATAATTCCCAGGATCTTGTATGTAGCTGTGCCACCTGTTGCTTCTGTTCTGCCTGGTACAGACCAAATTCTATCCCTCTACTACCTTCTGGTCTCCCATAGCTAGATGCAAGAGATGGGGTCATTACTAGTGAACATTACATAGTGAACTATGCAGGACTTTTGGAAAAGTGTAAGTGGGCAATAATTAAGGACCCACTTCAGTAGCAGGAATCTGGTTTGATAAGCCTGAGAAAGGTTGCTTTTCTGGTTCTTATTTTTGAGTTGGGCCCAAAGAGTGGGAGCTATAAACGGAATTGAAGCTATAGAAGCTGTCATGTAGAACAAGTCAAAAGTACATAGTTACATTAGGATTAAATTCAGATGAGTGTCCTACAAGGTGTCCTGACTGCTAACATTTCCATCCTGGACCAGAATGTCTGCTTCCTTGATGCTCAGCCAAAGGGCTTGTTGGCCTTTGTCAGAACAGAAAACCCAGAGGTGAAGCCAGACCTCCTCATCTGGCAGCTCTGAAGTGATAGCTGTTTTTTTTTTTTTTTTTTTTTTCCCATGTAAGGTTATTGTTAGGGCCCTGTGCTTGCATGATTTCCACTGCTACAAACATTCAATCTTTCTCTTTTTAGATAGTGAAAGAGAAAGGGAGAGCGAGGGAAAGAGAAACAGAGAGGAGAGTCACCAAAGGTGCTCCACTGCCTGTGAAGCCTCATTTATGCAGGTGCTCCTATGTGGTGACTGGAGGCTCAAACCTGGGTGGGTCCTATGCAGGGTAAAGTATGTGCTTTTCCAGGTGAGCCATCTTCCTGTAGCAGTTCTAGAAGACCCCTCTAGGCTGTGCTGAGGCACAGACCAGCTTGTTGGGTAGGGACGTAAGCAGAAACTGAGGCTTAGACATTCAGTGCCTGGTCCCAAACTAGGCAGCCAACTGGGTTTAGTAACTTGTGCACTTCACCTGTTGTGCCACCACCTACCCTAGTGACTGTTACCCCTTCACTCAGTCGTTCAGCACAGGTTCAGTGAGCAAGTACTACCATCATGAACAGTTATCATCTGGATACTCTCAGAATTGCATCACTAGGCGGTGTTCTTGAAGTGAATGTCAACAAGTGTCATTACACCTCTGTGGCATCGCCCAGCACACACGTAGGCTAGAAGAGCCTTTAGGACCACTGTCTCGGATGGGGCCTGTCACTCCCCAGTATGTTACTAGAGGCTCATGACTGTGGCAGACATTGGGTGAGGTGCTGGGACGCAGCAGGGAACAAAGCAGGCAGGGTGATCTGTCCTCCAGGAATTTAGAGTTTCACAGGAGAGTGGGACAGTAGGTGAGTTAAGTCAGTTACTCAGTGTGTGAGTCATAAGCAGTAAGGAGAAAAGCAAAGCAGAGAGGAGAACTAGCAGGCACTGGGGAGCAGAGACAGTAGTTAGGCCCAGTAGTCAGGCAAGGCCCCAGTGAGAGAAGATGACACTCGAATTAAAGACCAGATGGTGGGGGGATGGGTGATGGTTAAGTGCCCATATTACCAAACACAAGGACCCAGGTTCAAACCCCTACTCCCGACCTACAGGGTGTCTGCTTCATGAGCGGTGAAGCAGGTCTGCAGGTGTCTATTTTTCTCTCCCTCTGTCTCCCAGTCTTTTTTCAATTTCTCTCTGTCCTATCTAATAAAAATTAGAAAGTGGGGGTGAGAGGGGTGGAGAAAAAGGAAAAATGGCGCCTCCAGGAGCAGTGAATTTGCAGTGCTGCCACCCCCAAGCCCAAGCAATGATACTGGAGGCAAAAACAAAAACAAAAACACCACCAGAACAGATGGGGCTGGTTGGTGGTGCACCCTGTTGAGCACATGAGCCGTGAAGAGCCAGGTTTGAGCCCCCACTCCCCACTTGCAGGGGGAGAAGTTTCATGAGCAATGCTGCAGATGTCTCTCTTTATCTTTCCCTCTCCACCCCCGCTTCTTCCCTTTCAGTTCCTTTCTGTCCTATCAAATAAAAGAAAAAAAGTGGGGGGAATGGCCACTGGGGGTCGTGGATTTGTAACCCTGGTGGCACACACACAGAAAAAGGTGGGGGAGTGAAGGTTCCAGACATACTGAGCTAGGAGGGTGGGGGGGTGGAATAGGAGAGCTTGGGGGTGGGGAGCAATCCAGACAGTGGTGAACAGCTTGTGCAAAGGCCCTGAGGCTGGAGGGGCCCGACAGGTCAGAAATAGCAAGTTTTGCAGGTGAAGCCAGCTTACCTCGGGCCGCACCTGTGATTCCAGTCAGCCATGTTTACTTCCTTTGGATGGAGGACGAACCCTTGGTTCAGAGAGATGAAGTCACTCCAAGGCCACACAGCTGGTGAGGAGGCAGAGCCAGGATTCTCTAGAGCCCCTGCTTGCTGTCTCAGTTCCAGAGGCCTTGACAGTGGAGGGCCGAGACTGCAGATGGCAGCAGGGCCAACAGTGCTGGAGTGTAGGGTCCCGGTGGCCTCTGGATGGTGTCAGGGTGGTGGGGACCCAGGACAGCGGGCACTTGCTGGTTGGTGCAGAACAGCCTTGCACTGAGATCAGCCCTGACAGACGCCTCCTCCTCGCCCCTCTCCACCCGCAGTGCGCAAAGTGCCGTGAGTCCTTCCATGGGAGCCCACTGGGCGGCCAGCAGTGCTACCGCCTCATCTCTGTGGAACAGGAGTGCTGCCTGGACCCCACATCCCAAACCAACTGCTTCCATGAGCCCAAGCGCCGGGCCCTGGGCCCTGGACGCACCGTGCTCTTTGGTGTGCAACCTAAGTTCACCAACGTGGACATCCGCCTGACATTGGATGTGACCTTCGGGGCTGTGGACCTCTACGTCTCCACCTCCTACGACACCTTTGTGGTCCGTGTGGCCCCCGACACGGGCATCCACACCGTGCACATCCAGCCGCCCCCGCCCCCACCACCCCCTCCCCCAAATGCTGAGGGTGGGCCCAGGGCAGCTGGTGATCCTGGAGGCACAGGGGCCAGCATCGGACCAGGCAGCCCAGCAGAACCTCGGGTACGAGAGGTGTGGCCACGGGGCCTGATCACCTACGTGACCGTGACGGAGCCATCCACTGTGCTGGTGGTTCGGGGTGTGCGGGACCGGCTGGTCATCACCTACCCCCACGAGCACCACGCCCTAAAGTCCAGCCGCTTCTACCTGCTGCTGCTGGGCGTGGGGGACCCCAATGGGCCTGGCGCCAACGGCTCGGCAGACTCACAGGGCCTGCTCTTCTTCCGGCAGGACCAGGCCCATATCGACCTGTTTGTCTTCTTCTCTGTCTTCTTTTCCTGCTTCTTCCTCTTCCTTTCGCTCTGTGTGCTCCTTTGGAAGGCCAAGCAGGCCTTGGACCAACGGCAGGAGCAGCGCCGGCACCTGCAGGAGATGACCAAGATGGCCAGCCGGCCCTTCGCCAAGGTCACCGTCTGCTTCCCGCCTGATCCCACTGCCTCAGCCCCTGCCTGGAAGCCAACGGGGCTCCCACCACCCAACTTCCGCCGCTCGGAGCCTTTCTTGGCACCACTGCTACTGACAGGGGCCGGTGGGCCCTGGGGACCTGTAGGCGGGGGCTGCTGCCCCCCAGCCTTGCCCCCCACCACTGCTGGCCTACGGGCGGGGCCCATCACCCTGGAGCCCACAGAGGACGGCATGGCTGGGGTGGCCACACTGCTGCTCCAGCTGCCCGGCGGGCCTCACGCACCCAATGGTGCCTGCTTGGGGTCAGCCCTGGTCACGCTGCGTCACAGGCTGCACGAGTACTGCGGGGGTGGTGGGGGCGCGGGAGGCAGTGGTCACGGGGCTGGCGCAGGCCGGAAGGGACTGCTGAGCCAGGACAACCTCACCAGCATGTCCCTCTGACAGGCAGGGAGGGCCCTCGGCCACAGCATTCAACCCCCCTCCCCCCCACAGGGCTGCCCAGGGCACTGTGTCCTCAGAGACCTCTGGTTCCCTTCCCCTGGGGGTCCCAAGACAGGACCCTTGTTGCTCTGCTTTCAACAGTTATTTATTGAATACTTACTATGTGCCAGGCACTGTTGAAGACACTGGGCAAGGCAAGAAACCGGGGCAGGTAAGGTGTCCTGGTCTCCGGGGACCCAGGTTCTACTGAAGGAGACAATCAGCAAGCAGTCTCTCTCTGTCTCCATCTCTCTCTCTCTTTTTCACTCACATCTCTCTCACATCTCTCTCTCTCACACACACACACACACACACACACACATACTCCACGTATATGACACTACATGCACCACGTGTCAGAGAGTGGAGCACTGTGAGGGGTCACAGGATGTGACTGGGGATAGAGGCTAGTGGGCTGGGCACCTCGAGAAGTGAGGCTGGAACAGGGCATACCTGGCTGAGGGACGAGCTGCAGGGAGTGGGTTCCAGGCAGACACAACAAGGTCAGAGCCTCCCAGGTGGGAGTCAGCCGGCCAGTGGGGCCCAAGACCGAGTGATGAACAGGTGAGGGTGGTTGCAGGCAGGGGCTGGATCATCCAGAGCCTGGGGCCCCAGATAGGGCTCTGGGCTTTGTTCTCAGGACAGTGGGAAATCATTGGATAGTTTTGTGGGGTTTTGTTTTTGTTTTGTTTTTTGTTTGCACTAGGGTCTTGTTCATGTGGGATTCCATTGCTCCTGGTGGACGTTTTAAAGATTTTCAGAGACAGGGAAAGTGACAGAAAGGAAACACCATAGCACCACTCATGCTGCGCATGGTGCTTCCATATGGGTGTCAGGGGCTTAAACCCCAGTCCTCACACATGGTAAAGTGTGTACTCTACCAGGTGAGCTAGCACACACACACACACACCCGCACCCGGGACGGGATAGTTTTATGAAGGAGAATGGCAGGATCCGACAAGCCTTGTATGACAGGCAACTGTGGTCTGGGAAATGGATTAGAGGGGAGAAGGTGGCAGCAGAGGCACTAGCTAGACCAAGGTGCTTGGCCAGGAGAGGGTCAGGATGAGCTGTGAAGAGCTCAGGAGGCCAGTGTCAGAATTCAAACATGCTTTTGATAGCTCTGCATCCCAGCCTGACCCAGGAGACAGGAACAGCTCCCAGTAACTCAATGAAAGGCACTGAGCTCAGGATTGGTGGTACTGGTGAGGGACATAATGACAAGATGGAGTGAGGCACAGAGAGGCAGCCAGGAACCCACAGGAAGCAGGGAGTGGCTGCCCCTATCCTTGGACTGGGGGAGCAAAGCCAGGGTCCCTCCACAGCCTGGTTGAGAGGGAGCTCCAGGAGACCAAGCTGTCTGAGATGCCACCACAAGTTGAATGAGGCATGGGGGGTGGGGAGGAACGGGACGGACACTAAGGTTGGAAACAAATGGTGGAGTCCTCAGTACAGCTCTTTTATCTGAAAAAGCTGCGTCAAAGACTCCCTTGTGAGCTTCTCAACCATTTGAGGACTGCCATCCTGGCCACCTTGAACTTGGGACTTTGCTTCTTTCCCAAGACTTCCCAGCTGCCTTTTTGAACCATGAGGAGCTGGGCCTGCCCCACCGTCCAACCTGCTGGGAGCCTCTGTCCATGTGGGTGTGGCAGAGGGGAGTCTAAGAAGGGGGAGTGATTGAGTCAACAATAAAAAAGTCTGGAGAGACCAGTGCCCCAGTGTCATCTACATGTGGATGGGGTGTTTCTGCTTTGAACCAGCCCCCCCCCCCAATCTGGATCCTGGGGTAAGTGCTGGGGCTGGCCCCTTGCTGTCCCTCCTAGGTAGGGGTGGGGTGGGGGTGGGGGGGAGCAGTCCAGAAGCTGCAGTCCCTCCCAAGTGATAAACAGGAGATGAGGGTAGGGGGCCTTTGATCCATCCCTGTCACAGGGGACCCTTGTTTTATCTTGGAAGGGAAAACAAACTGCTGAGGTCTCAGGTTTGGGTTCTATACTGACGCCTGATTAAAAGAGCAGGTAACATGGAGACCAAAATGAGTGGTCTCCACTGACCCAAGCAAAGCATCATGGGAGGCATTCTGTCAGTTGAGAAGGTGGCTCAGTGGCAGAGTTCATGCCTTGTAAATGTGAGGCCCTGGGTTCTGTTCTGTTCTGTTCAGTCAGTCAATCAGATGGCAATTTTTATTTTGTTTTTTACTGCCACCAGGATTATCTCTGGTCCATGGCTGCATGATGAGTCCACCACTCCTGCCAACCATTTTTTCATCTTCTCCAACTCCCAGATGACATATTGGTGTGTGTGTGTGTGTGTGTGTGTGTGTGTGTCCCCAGAACTTTGTGCATGTGTGGTTTTCTACTCCAGTCTAACTTTTCTGATTCAGGCAAGCATAGCACTGGAGGTTCTCTTGGTGTCATAGTATCTCACTTGGGACTAGAGTTGAAGCCTGGGCCAGGTGCATGGCAAAGCAGATGTCCTGACTAGGGAGATGGCTCTCTGGCTCGATATCTTTTGTTAATATTTGTTAATGTGAAAGAATGAAAGAGACAGAGTGAGAGTATTAATCTGGCATATGTGTTGCCAGGAATCAAATTCAGGACCTCATGCTTGAGAGTCCAGTGCTCTGTCCACTGTGCCTCCTTTCAGGCTGCTCCATGTTTAAAAACAAAGGGTGGGAGTTGGGCGGTAGCGCAGTGGGTTAAGTGCATGTGGCACAAAGCGCAAGGACCGGCATAAGGATCCTGGTTCCAGCCCCAGGCTCCCCACCTGCGGGGGAGTTGCTTCATAGGCGGTGAAGCAGGTCTGTAGGTGTCTTTCTTTCTCTCTCTCTGTCTTCCCCTCCTCTCTCCATTTCTCTCTGTCCTATCCAACAACGACAACAATAATAACTACAACAATAAAATAACTAGGGCAACAAACGGGAATATATAAATAAATATTTTTTAAAAGGGTATATTTTTAAGTTAAAAGTTATATATCTACCAGTTTCTTTTTTTGTTTTTCTTTTAACCAGAGCTCTGGCTTATGGTGATACGGGGGATTAAACCTGGGACTCTGGAGCCTCAGGCATGAGAGTCTCTTTGCATAACCATTATGCTATCTACCCTCCACCCCAGCTAGGGGTTTTGCTGGGACTTTGTACCTGTGGGATTCCATTACTTCTAGCAGTTTCCATATCTCTCTTTCTCTAGCTAGAGGGTGAGAGACACTGATAGCACTGGACTAGTGAATGTGAAGCATCCTATGTGACCTTGCACCCAGGTCCTTGAACAAGGATCCAACAAAATACGAGTCCTACTGTGTGAGCTACCTCCTGGTTCCTAAGTTTGTTTTGAGAGGGACCAGTACATTGCTCAACTCCGGTTTACAGTGGGGGCAGAGACTGTCCAATCTAGCACCTCAGACAAGCAAGCCTTGTGCTCTAACATGTTGAGCTACGTCCCCAGCTGTCCTGATCTATCACCTATTTACTTTCAGCCTTCTGGATTGTTTGGCTCTGACATGAGGGCAGGTGGGAGCAGGGGAGTCTCACCTGGGAAGTCTCATTGGGAGCATTGTACCGTTCTGTCAACCTAACCCCTAAGTTGGCTACTACATCTATGATTAGCCAAAGAGAGGTGATGAGTTGGCCCTAGGGGCTGTGTGGGTCTCAGGCATGGTATTTCCAGGCTTTCTAGGCAGCTGAAGGCTTTTCAAGAATTCCCCTTTGCCTCTTTGAGCAGACAGTACCAGACATGCCTTCGAGCTGTGTTCACTGAGCACTGTGTGTGTGAGGTCGCGTGTGGCTCAGCGTACTCCTGCTGTGGTTTCATTTCATCCTGCCTGGACCTGTTACTACTGTGGTTTCCCTCATCTTTATAGCCGCCAATGAGGCAGCTACCTGGCACCCCTTGTCTGCAGTTGAGGACACAAAAGCTCACAGATGTCACTCAGCTGCCTTTTGAGCCCTGGTCAGGGATAAGACCTGAGCAGCAGACTCCCCCCATCTCCCAAGGAAGGGGCAGGGGCCTCAATTGGCAATTTCTGCTTAGGATAAAGCAGGCAGGTTTCCCACCAGAGCCTCGGTGGGACATGACACTTCTGGTGTGCCGAGTTCACAGGCATGACCAGGAAGGCACTAGGTGGCTTGACTTCAAAACTCCTCGAGGTAGCTCATTTGATACAGCACATGCCCTGATAGGTGTGAGGCCCTTAATTTGAGCTCTAGTGCCATGGGCTATGCCAGAAGAGCGTCGTGGGTGGTGGAGTGGTGCTGTGATCTCTCTTTGTAAGATTAAATAATAATAATAAGGGGCTGCTTGAGTGGACACGTTACAGTGCACAAGGACCTGCTTCTAGCGTCCGATCGTCCACTCCCTACCTGCAGAGGGGAAGCTTCACTAGTGGTGAAGCAGTGCTGCAGGTGTCTGTTTCTCCCTATCTCCCCCTCCCCTCAGTTTCTCTTTGTCTTATCAAATAAAGAAAAAAGAAAAGGCCACCAGGAGCTAGGTTATCACTGGCTTTGACACTACTGGAGCCCTGAGGGGTGTGATGAGACCCTACATGCTCTCAGAGCTCCTCACTGGGGAGGAGACTAAAGGGGCAGGAGCAGGGCCGAGAGGCCACTGCACCAGTTTAAGCTGGAGAGGAGTGTGGTTGGAACTAGGTGGGGGCAGTGGCATCTGGAGAACTGAGATTCTGGATAGCCTCTGAGGTTCCAGGTTCAGTCCCCAGCACCACCATAAACCAGAGCTGATCTCTGCTCTGGTGTCTCTCTAGCTCTGCATTCGCTCTCTCTCAAAAAATATGGGGGCTGGACAGCAGCGCACCAGGTTCAGCACACATAGTAAAAAGCACAAGGACCTGCTCAAGGATCCTAGTTCAAGCTTCTAGCTCTCCACCTGCACGGGTGTCACTTTGCAAGTGGTGAAGCAGGTCTGCAGGTGTCTATCTTCACTCCCCCTCTGTCTTCCCCTCCTCTCAATTTCACTCTGTCCTATACAACAACAGCAGCAATAACAACAGCAACAACAGTGGAAAAAAATATGGCCTTCGGCAGCAGTGGATTTGTAGTGTAGACACCGAGCCCCAGCAATAGCCATATTAGAGGCAAATAAGTAATATTTAAAAAATCATGTTAGAGATTGTCCTCAGAGGAGGCAACAGGCTCAGCATAGTTTATCCATTCACCACGATCACACAGCCAGTAAGTGTCAAGAGCCCAGCTAATGTTCTTATCCGTAGGCTGCTTTTGCAAGAGAGCGTGCATTGAACTGGATGCTCTTCTAGGATTCCTTAGAGCTGCAGAGCACCTTAAAGCTGGCATGCTTCTCTGTTAGAATTATGTGTAGACCAAGGGAGCACAGGCACTGAATGAGCTGGGAGCGCACCTTGTTTTTACCCTTAGAAGTTTAGTACCTGGCTCCCCACCTGCGGGGGTGTCGCTTCACAGGCAGTGAAGCAGGTCTGCAGGTGTCTTATCTTTCTCTCCCTCTCTCTGTCTTCCCTTCCTCTCTCCATTTCTCTCTGTCCTATCCAACAACGACAACAACAATAACTACAGCAATAAAACAACAGGGCAACAAAAGGGAATAAATAAACAAACAAACAAATAAATAAAAAAAAGTTAAGTAGTGGGAGCCGGGCAGTAGCACAGCTCGAGGACGGGCGTAAGGATCCCAGTTCGAGCCCCCAGCTCCCCACCTGAAGGGTGGGTCCCTTCACAGGCATTGATACAGGTCTGCAGGTGTCTATCTCTCTCCCTCTCTGTCTCTCTCCATTTCTCTGTGTCCTACCCAACAACAGCAGTGGCCTCCAGGAGCAGTGGATTTGTAGTGCAGGCACTGAGCCCCAGCAATAACCCTGGAGGCAAAAAAAAGTTGAGTACCCAGGGTGGGGGAGATAGCATAATGGTTATGCAAAGAGACTCTCATGCCTGAGGCTCTGCAGTCCCAGGTTCAATCCCCCCCCCCCCCCCCCCCCCCCCCGTACTACAAGCCAGAGCTGAGCAGTGCTATGGTGTTAAGAAGGAGGAGAAGGAGAAGTTGTTGTTGAGTACCTGGAGGTAAAGTTGTTTGTGGCCAGCAGTGACAGTCAAGCACATAGAAGGACCCCAGAGCATAAGTCCACAGATCCCAGATAAAACTACAGAAAAATGCTGAAATTTATTAGAGTAGGGGAGGGTAGTGTAGTGGTATGGGCATGGTGATGAAGAGCACGAGGACCACCAACTGGGTGCTGGGAAGGGTCGGTTTTTATGCCACTAATTTTCAGGTCTCCATTCTTCTAAGGTTTTTCAAGAAAACTACTGCTTCTTACCTTAGCTTATGTATACAGACATAGTTTATTTCTCCCCCCCACCAAGGTTTCTTGCTGGGGTTTGGTGCTTACACAGCAAATGCACTGCTCCTGGTGGCCTTTTTTCCCCCCTTTTTGATAGGAACAGATAAATTGAAAGGGAGAGAGAGAGAGACCTGAAGTACAACACCACTTGTGAAGCTTCTTCTGCCTTGTAGGTGGGGACCATGGGCTTGAACCCCAGTCCTTGTGCATGGTAACATGTGCTCAGCAGCTGTGTGGCACTGCCCAGCCCCTGACTGGGTTGTTTTTGTTTTTGTCTCCTGGGTTATCGCTGGAGCTCGGTGCCAGCACTGTGAATCCATTGCTCCTGGAAGCTATTCTTCCCATTTTGTTGCCCTTGTTGTTGTTGTTATTGTTGTTATAACTGTTGTTGTTGGACAGGACAGAGAGAAATCGAGAGAGAAGACAGAAAGAGAGGAGTAGACACCTGCAAACCTGCTTCACCACTTGTGAAGTGACACCCCTGCAGGTAGGGAGCCAGGGGCTAGAACCCGGATCCTTATGCTGGTCTTTGTGCTTTGTGCCATGTGCACTTAACCTGCTGTGCTACCGCCCAGCCCCCTCAATCAAACTCTTTATTGGAGATGGTCCACAGCCTGGGGAAATTCTTTTATCTAAACTCTTTAACTCATTGTCTCATTGTCTTGATGACTTCTTCTTTTTTTTTTTTTAAATTTATTCCCTTTTGTTGCCCTTGTTTTTTTTTATTGTTGTAGTTATTATTGTTGTTGTCGTTGTTGGATAGGACAGAGAGAAATGGAGAGAGGAGGGGAAGACAGAGAGGAGGAGAGAAAGACAGACACCTGCAGACCTGCTTCACCACCTGTGAAGCGACTCCCCTGCAGGTGGGGAGCCCGGGGTTCGAACCGGGATCCTTATGCCGGTCCTTGTGCTTTGCGCCACCTGCGTTTAACCCGCTGCGCTACAGCCCGGCTCCCTTCTTGATAACTTCTTTCTGGCACCATGGAGGCTTTGCTCATGTAATGGGAACTGTGACCTTTTTGCTAAGCTTTCCTTGCTTAGGCTGCCAGTCTGGCAAAAGCCATGGTTATGAATTATGCCATAGCACCTGGCCTCTGCCAAGGTTTTTCAGGTTCTGCGGATTTTTCGGGATCCAGCAGAGCTTCCCTTGTCAGGAGCCCGCTTATCTGTCACTCAGTGTCACCAGTGTCACAAAAGCTTCCAGAGGCCTCCTTCCAGTCAAGGCATAGTCCTCTGGCCCCACCGCCCTCACCAAGCCTCCGCCCAGATTCCTTCCCTGGCACGAAAACCATGGAGGCAGAGCTGGTTTTCAGGTTTTTTTTTTTTTTTTCCTTTTTATTGTGGGTGTATTTCTGGAGGCTGGTAGGATGGAAAGGCAGGGCTAGAGGAGGCGGGAGGGGAAGGAGAGGGTGGAGGGGAGAGGTGGGGGCCGGCTTCACTCTCGGATCTTCAGTTCCCGCGCCATCTGGCAGAGGGCGCAGGGCAGACAGAAGGTGAGAGCCGCCCAGTCATGGCCCACGGAGCCCTGGAGGGTGGAAGGGAGAGTAGTGATGAGCCCCAGGGGCCGGGAGCCTCCGCCCTGGCCCCCGCCAGCCCCCAGCGCCCTAGGGTGCTCACCTGGATGCGGTAGCGCTCCCGCATGCCGGTGCGCAGCGAGTGCAGGCCGCCAGGCAGGTAGGGTGCACAGCAACACTCGCCAAAGTCGTCGGAGATGCGGCAGGCGAGGCAGAGTGGGGCGAAGGTGCCACACAGACCTGAGGGACGGGGTCGTGGGGGGGGACCAGTGTCAGGGGGAGGTGCAGCTGAGGGTCCCCGAGGGAATTAGAGGGTGCTGGAAAGGGGGACTTCATTGTATCTATTTATTTATTGGTCACTGCAGGGGCTTCAGATAGACGAATAGAGAGACCACAGCAGCGAAGCTTCCCCTAGTGCAGAAGTGCTCCCATGTGGTGTACTGGACACTGGAATCTGGGTCGTGGGAGTGGCAAGGCAGGTGCCCTATCTGCCCCTTTATTTTTTTCTCATTTTATTAGGACAGAAAGAAATTGAAAGGGAAGGGAAAGCCGCCACTTTAATAGAGAAATTGAGAAGGGAGAGGAAGAGAAAAAAGACACCTGCAGACCTGCTTCACTATTCATGAAGTGTCCTGTGCAGGTGAGGACCGGGAGTTCGAACCCAGGTCCTTGCACATGGTAACGTGCATTCAACCTGGTGACCCACTGTCTGATTTCTTATTTATGTTTAAGAAAAATTTGTATTGGATAGAGACAGAGGGAAAGAGGAGATAGAAAAAGAGGGAGCCGGGTGGTGGCACATCCAGTTGAGTACGCATATTACCACGTGCAGGGACCCAGGTGAGCCCCTGCTCCCCACCTGCAGGGGGGACACTTCACAAGTAGTGAAGCAGGTCTGCAGGTCTCTCTTTATCTGTCTCCCCGTCCCTCTCAATTTCTCTCTGTCCTGTCAAATAAAAATAATAATAAAAAAGGTAAAAATGGCTGTCTCCACAGTGGAGTCTTTGTGCAAGGCACCCAGCCTCAGTAATAACCCTGGAGGAAAAAGGAAAAGAAAGAGAGACACCTGCAGCTTACCCTGTGCAAATGGGGTTTGGAGGCTTGAACTTGGGTCCTTGTGCATTGTAATGTGTGCAGTGTGCACTCAACCTGGAGTGCCACTGCCTGGCACACCCACCTTCATTTTATTTCATGAGAGAGAGAGAGAGAGACAGGCACCAGAGCACCATTCTGTACTGGCAGAGGCAGTACAGTGCATGGAACCCAGGTAAAGGCAGTCCTGTGCTCTCAGCTCTGAGGAGAACCACCTCCCCTGCCACTGTGGGTTGTTACAGAGTTTGGGACATGCAGTTTGAAGCAGAAGGAAGATGGAGGGTAGAATCACAGTGAGGAAAGGTGGGGGTGGGGGGAGAGTGCAGCGGGGAGGGAGGAGGAGGTAGAGTGTGGAAAGTGCGGAGGTCAGGGAGTGCTGGTGGTCCAGCAATAGGGTGAGAGAGAAGGGACCCCCCCCACCTCCTGGTAGGCACTCACAGACGGGCATGTCATTGCAGCAATCCGTGAGGCCGGTGTGCCAGTCACTGAGCTGGGTCTGGTAGCAGCTACTGGCACACTGAGGCTGACTGGTCACTGGGTAGGACATGGCTGTGGACGTGAGGGACAGGGGTCAGCCGGCAGCCTCCCGGCCCCCTACATTTGTGCCACCCCCCCTTCTGCCGGGCAGTTTGGGCAGGGCCTCCAGGCTGCCCACTGAGGGACATCACTGCACTCCCCCCTCCCACTCCCTTCTGCCACCTCTGTGCAGTGGTGCCCCAGCCTGCCCTGTCTCCTACACATCTGGTTGAGTGGGGTGGCGGTGGGGGTGGGCTTCTGCACTCTGGTTGGGTAGGGGACCTGGGGGGGGGCGGAGAAATGCTGCTGCCTCCTCCACATCTGGGCCTAGGGCGTTGGGTTCTGGGCCTCTGGGGTGCAGGCAGGCAGGAGTCATCTGTCTTCCATGTCGGGGTGCCCAGGGAGCAGAGGGTTGGGTGGCTGGTTCATCCCGGGGTCCCACCTTTGCCTTTCACGGTCTTGTCGTGCATCTCAAACTGCATTTTGCTGGCCCCGGGAAGGAGGAGGAGGAGGTGTCGTGGGGGCTGATGGCCCTGGAGGTGGCAGCAGGCAACCACAGAGGAATCTGTCCAAGGGACGCTGGATACTGGGAGGGGGTAGCAAGGGGCAGGGGCAGGGGGGCTGGATTGTCAGGGGACACGGAGCTGGGGAGAGAGAGGCCAAGTCAGCCTGCTAGCTCGGAGCTCGGGGAGTAGGAGGTGGGGGCGAGACACTCATTCCTCTCTGTACCACTGCCCGACAGACCCCAGAGGACCCTTCTGGTACCAGAGTCAGAGCTGGAGGGAGACCAGTCAGAGACAAGGGGAGGAAGAGATCAAAATCCAGCACCACAGCCAGGCTGAGTGCTGCCCAGTACCCAAACTTTCTTTGCAAACCCATTTCACAGACAAAACACCAAGGCTGGAGAGTGAGAGAAGAGAGTAACATTCAGCAGAGGCCCCAGGACTTCCAAACACCCATCACCAGTCAGGTGTGTGTAGGGAGGAGGTGGGGGGGGAGGTAGTGGGAGAGCAGGGAATGAGGAGAAAGCCCAGGAGAGCAAAGCAGGAGGCAGAGAGGAGTGGAGGAGGGACCACCAGGAACAGAGGGCTGAGTCCGGCTGTGAGGGAGTGCTCCTACCTGCAGGACTCTGGTGGTGCTGGTGAGACAGAGGTGTGGACGATGCAGGCACTGAGTTCTCAGGACCAGGAGCTGCTTATATTGGGGCGGGTCACACGGCATTAGGCGGGGCTCTGACAGAGGTGCCCAGGGAGCCCAGCCTGTCTGGCTGACCCTCTTTTTCACCACTGGGACTTCCATTTCCACCAGCATCCCTTCCCCCTTCCCCTCTTCATGCCCCTTGTCTCTGGGGGGGGGCATTCCAGAGATTAACACTTCCCCCAGGTGGAGACACAGAGATAGGGAGAGGCTCCCCCCCCCCCCCGCCCCCAACCCATATATATGTGGAGAGAGAGGCACAAAGCTCTGGGAGAATTAACAAGATAGGGAGAAAGTTAGGGGCTGGGGAGGTGGCACAGAACTTGCTTGTATGAGGCCCAGGGTTTGATTCCTAACACCAAATATGCCAGAGCTGAGTGGTTCTCCGAGGTGTCTTCTCTTCTCTCTGCACCCCCCACTCCCCACACACTCGCTAAGTCATATAAATGATGCCAGATATCTCAGTGGCAGAGTGCATGCCTTGCAAGGTGAGGTCCTGGGCTTGAACTGCAGCAGGATATGTGAAGGAGCTGTGCTTTCATCTGTCTTTCTCATCAAAGCAATGTATCTAAGAAAGAATGAACAAGATGGAACTCAGAGAAGAGGCAAAAGAGGGACAGTAGGTGTAGGTGAGGTTTAGACAGAAGGTGGCAAACGCTAGAAGAAGAAGACAGAAGGGAGAAGAGGAAGGGCCAGGGTGTGAGAGAGTGTAGTGTGTGTGGGTGTTGGGGGCTCCTGTCATCCTCAATGTGGCCCCCACTTTCCTGGGGGAGGGCCTTTATCCTCCCTTTCAGAACCACAAGGCACTTGGGGAGGGGGTACTGTGTTTTAGGGTGACTCATGCGGGAATCAAAGTCAATAAACACAGCTTGCTGGGAAGGAAGGAGGCTGGGGATGAAGAAACTGTGGTTCTTGGGGCAAGGGATGTGGTTCAGGGTTCCTGGGGGCTCATGACTGGCTTCCGATAGAGGAAGAGAGGGCCAGGTTCCTGGTCTGAGGGAGGGGGGCTGCATCCCTGAATGTTGTATGGGGGTGGGATTCCTGCAGGAGAAAGAGCTGGGGGCCTGAGTCACGAGTTGCCCTCCCCCCCCAACAGGCCTGGCGGGATTGGAAGTGACTCAGTTAGAGCCAGGTGGGGTTCCAAGCACGGGTGTCGCCTCAAAAATGTAGGAGGCACCGGAAAATTGGGGTGTCACCTGCAGAGAAGGTGGTGGTGTCACACCATTGGGTATGGGATGGGGTGATGGCGGGTGGATTGTCTTGCTGGCCTCAGATCCCAGCTTTCTCCCCACCTCCTGATCCAACACACCCAGGACCCACACCTTGGTCTTCCGGAAGTACCTGGAACTACCTAGTGGCTGGCTGTCCCTGTCCCCAGACTGACCAGTGGCACCTCCTGAGCTGGAATATCCTTTGGTCCAGGGGCCCGAGTGTCTGGGTCATATCACTACATGTCTGTCTCCATGTCCCTGTCTCCCCATCTCTGCATCCTTGTCTCTCCAGTTCAGAATTTCTCTCCTCTCTCCTCACCTCTATATATCTTTTTAGGAGTTCCTCTGGATCTCTGTCTCCCCATGTCTGAGTCTCCTCCCAAGCTCTGTCTCCTTCCTTGTCCTGGTGTCTCTTGTCTCAACATCTCTCTTGCAGAGGCCCATCCCTCAGTACCCCTGACTGTGGGTGACTCAGCACCAGGGACCCTAGACCTTCCAGGATGATAGCCAGAGTTGCCCTCAGGTCTCCCCACTCTGACACAGCCCAGGGCCCCCCAAAATTAGCTACAGCAACACTCCATGGAAGAGGGGGTGAGGAAATCAGGACTGGGGAAGCTGTGAGGTGGCCCCCTGGGGGGAGGGGAGGAGGAGGCAAGCAGGAAGAGGAAAGCCCCAGGGCTGAGGAGGGACCAGGGCAGAGCAGCCAGGCATCTGGCCGCAGTGCCACCTCCCTCTGCCCTCAAGTAAAATACAAGATGTTAAGTAACATTTGAATATAGGGTAAGCCAGAAATAGATTTTAAAAAAAGCATAAATGTTTCCTATGCAATATTTGAGAGATACTACTACTGAAAAGGTATTGTGGGTTATCTGAAATTCCTACTGATATGGGCATGTTGTGTGTTTATTTACTAAAAGGAATAGCTACTCCCTGGCTCACCTCTTTTTTTCAGAACCCAGGAAACCAGATCCTCAGCCTTGGACTTAAGAATCTAAGACTCTTCTCCCCTCACTTCCCTTCAGGTGTATGAATGGGGTCCCAGCTTGCTCAGAACCCAGAAATCCAGGCTCCTAGCCCCCTCTTTCTCCAGAGTCCAGGCATCTGCACCGGGTTTGGGTCTAGTTGCCCAATGTGGGTTTCACAAGGCAGGTGGTGCTGTCCACGGTCATGGTGAAACCGGTCAGGCTGAGCGGACCAGTGAGGTGGCCCTGGTTCCATCCTAAGCCTGGTGCTTCCTCAAGAGCCAGCCCTGAGGAGGGACTCAGGGACTTCTGGGTGCGTCATCCTGTCTGGATTTGGGTGTGCCATGTCTCTTGTGTGGCATATGCCTCTCTGGCTGCTGCCTGTCATCTGTGTGAGGCATTGCCATAACATCTCCTCTCTGCAATCTGCTGTGTGGCGGGGTGTGGTGTGTGTGTTGGGGGTGGTCTTTCTTCTTCATGTGTCTGCATCATGATTCCACCCACTGTGAGGCTGTGGGGACAGTGTGTCTCTGTTGTAGGAATTCTGCAGGGCTGGCAAGCAACTTGAGTTCAAATCCTGAAGGCTTCTTACTGGCTGTGAAACCTTGGTTGGACAAATCACTCAAGGTTCCTGGATCTCAGATTTTCCATCTGTAAAATGGATCGTTGCCAGTAGGACTATTGAGGGGATTTCATGAGCTAACCCAGGTTAAGGGCTTAGAATAATGCCTGGCATATGGTGTGTGCCTCGTGGTAGCACAGCGGATTAAGTGCAGATGGTGCAAAGTGCAAGGATTGGTGTAAGGATCCTGGTTGGAACCCCTGGCTCCCCATCTGCCGGGGGCGGGGGTCACTTTAGAAGCAGTGAAGCAGGTCTGCAGGTGTCTTTCTCTCCCCCTCTCTGTTTTCCCCTCCTCTCTTAATTTCTCTCTGTCCTGTCCAACAGCAATAACAACAGCAACAATGACGACAACAACAATAAGAGAAACAAAATGAGAAAAGTGGCCTCCAGGAGCAGTGGATTTGTAGTGCAGGCACTGAGCCCCAACAATAACCCTGGGAAAGAAAAAAGAAAGAATTGTGCCTGGCATGTGGGAAAGGTTTTGTTTATGGTGGTGATGATAGGTGCTTCTCTGCTTGCTGGGGAAAAGACAGTGAAGGAAACCAAGCTCGAGGTCCTTCCAGGGAGTGGATGTGTGGCCTCGTAATGGCGTATGCATAGAATTGCCTCACCGGGGTGTCTGTTCTGCATGTGAAATGGGCTGTTTCTGCGTGTTGGCAGTGAGCGTGATTCTGTGTCTGTGTGCTTCTGTTTACACTTGTGTTCGTAGGTGACTGTTGTGCTGTGTGGGAGTCTCTAGTTGTGTGGACACAAAGGCAACATCACACCAGGTAGGTGGTAGGAGGGCACAGTTGTCTGGTATGATCTTGCCTTTCTGACAGGCTTAGAGAGCATCTGTATTTGGGGGTCTGTTTTATTTGTTTGTTTGTTTGTTTGCCTCCAGGGTTATTGCTGGGACTCAGTGCCAGCACTACAAGCCCACTGCTCTTGGAAGCCAGTTTTTCGATAGGACAGAGAGAAATGGAGAGAGGAGACACTTTGTACTTTGTACTCCATGCGCTTAGCCCCGTGTGCCACCACCTGGCCCCCTTATTTTTAATTTATTTTTATATTATTTATTTATTTATTTACAGATGTCTTTTGAAAATATTTTATTATTTATTTATTCCATTTTGTTGCCCTTGTTGTTTTATTGTTGTAGTTACTGTTGTTATTGATGTCTTTGTTGTTGTTGGATAGGACAGAGAGAAATGGAGAGAGGAGGGGAAGACAGGAGGAGAGAAAGATAGACACCTGCAGACTTGCTTCACCACCTGTGAAGCCCCTCCCCTGCAGGTGGGAAGCTGGGGGCTCGGACCGGGATCCTTACACCTGTACTTGCGCTTTGCACCACCTGTGCTTAACCCGCTGTGCTACCACCCGACTCCCTATTTGATTTTTTAAATATTTATTTATTTATTTCCTTTTTTGTTGCCCTTGTTGTTTTTATTGATGTAGTTATTATTATTATTGATGTTGTCGTTGTTGGATAGGACAGAGAGAAATGGAGAGAAGAGGGGGAGAGAAAAATAAGACACCTGCAGACCTGCTTCACTGCCTGTGAAGCGATTCCCCTGTAGGTGGGGAGCCAGGGGCTTGAACCTGCGCTACCACCCGACTCCCCAATATTTATTTATTTATTCCTTTTTTTTTTTGCCCTTGTTGTTTTATTGTTGTAGTTATTGATGTTGTCATTGTTGGATAGGACAGAGAGAAATGAAGAGAGGAGGGGAAGACGGGGGGTGGGGGAGAGAAAGAGAGACACCTGCAGACCTGCTTCACCACTTGTGAAGTGACTCTCCTGCAGATGGGAGCTGGGGGCTCGAACTGGGATCCTTACACTGGTCTTTGTGCTTTGCGCCACCTGCGCTTAACCTGCCGTGCTGCCACCCGACTCCCTATTTTTATTTTTTAATGAGAGAATGAGAGAGAACCAGGACATCACTCTTGCACATGTGATGCTGGGGATCGAACTCAGGACCTCATCCTTGAGTCCAGTGCTTTAATCCGATGCACCACCTCCTAGGCTGCTGTTTTTGGGGTCCTGGGAACTCCACTCTCAGTGACTCCTCTACATGTCCTCAGGGTGACCTGGGAGGGTGACACCTTCCTCAGTGAGCCTCAGTTTCTCCCTAATTGGGAAGCTGACCCAGTGGCCCAGGGAGAAATAGGATGAAAGGGAAGGTAGGAGGAGACAGGTGAGTCCCAGGAGAGGCTGCGAAACAGGATGTGGACAGAGATGGCAGGGTGGGGATAGGGGAAGGGCTAGAAAAGGCAGATGGACATCTGTCCATCCAGCCCAGGAGCATTCTGGAGCCCTTTGTGTTAGGACCTCAGGCCAGCCAACACCAGCTCAAGGTCTAGTGCAGAGATGAAGATCCTCCAGGAAGGCTGTGGCTGCTTCGGGGTGGCCCAGCTCTGTCCACAACAGGCCTCGGTGACAGTTCTGAGTGGTGGAGAGCACATGGGGGTATAGAGAGGGCCCAGTCCTTGCCTGGGCCTTCATGAGGTCTATCCAGATCAAAAGAGAGCCCCTCCCAGGCCCGGGGGAGGGGAGGGAAGAAGACACTGTAAGTGAATCACTTTCTTATCATCTCTAGTGGGATAATGACACACCTGGCCCCTCCTAATCACTATTTTTGACCCCCAACCCAGCAGACCAGACGCCCACAGTGAGAAGGGCTGGACAAGCCTGGTACCTGCAAATCAGGGGAGGAATTAAACACTCCAGAGTTTCACCCTTGATTCTTCCTAGCCCCCAGCACAGCACCCCCTGCCATCACCACCATAAGGAGCCCCACTTCTCAGCCTCCTCTCTTCCTCTTTCTCCTCTTCTTTTTTCTTTTTTTTTTTTTTATATAAATAAGCAATATATTTTCATTAAAAATAACAATAAAACACAGGCACAGTAACCATTGCCAAAATATGAATAAAACTCTGGAAACAAAGGATTTTACTTTTTAATAAAAAAGAAAGAAAAGGGAAGAGCATATCATTTTAGAGTTGTATTATTTGTAGAAATGGGAAAGGGCAGCCTAGTGAAATCTACCCTGTGAAGTAGAGAACATAGTCTTATCCTATTTGCATCATAATAAAGTTTTTCTCCTCTTCTTTTTTCTTTTTCTCTGACTCTCCTCTCTCTCTGGACCTAGCCGTCTTTATTTGTTTATCACCATCTGTGTTTTCTGTCTTCTCTGTTGGTATCTTGATTCTCACTGGACCTCAATTTTCTCACTTGTAAAATGGCATTGCAGTATTAATAACAGGGCTGGAGAGATAGCTCAGCCTCTTAGAACACCAACTTGCATGCCTGTAATTCACTCCCTAGTACGACCTTACCACCTTATGCTTGAGCTGTGCAGTGCTCTGGTATATCTGTTCTCTCTTATCACATATACATACATACATTATATATATATATATATATATATATATATATATATATATATATATATACCTGATTTAAAAATTAAATAGTCCCTTTTGTTGCCCTTGTTTTTTACTGTAGGTATTATTGTTGTTGTCGTCGTTGTTGGATAGGACAGAGAGAAATGGAGAGAGGAGGGGAAGACAGAGGAGGGAGAGAAAGATAGACACCTGCAGACCTTCTTCACCACTTGTGAATCGACTCTCCTGCTAGTGGGGAGCCGGGGGCTTGAAACCGGATCCTTACGCCAGTCCTTGCGCTTCATGCCACCTGTGCTTAACCCGCTGCGCTACCGCCTGACTCCCTATATATCTAATTTTATTTGATAGAGAAAGAGAGAGGGAAGGGGGACTTGGGGGGGGAGAGAAAGGGAGGCTTACCTGCAGCACTACTGCACTTTTTTTTTTTTTTTGCCTCCAGGGTTATTGCTGGGGCTCGGTGCCTGCACCACGAATCCAGTGCTCCTGGAGGCTGTATTTTTCCCTTTTGTTGCCCTTGTTGTTTTTTCGTCGTTGTGCTTATTATTATTGTTGTTACTGATGTCATTGTTGTTGGATAGGACAGAGAAAAACAGAGAGAGATGGGGAAGACAGAGAGGGGAGAAAAAGACAAGACACCTGCAGACCTGCTTCACCACCTGTGCAGTGACTCCCCTGCAGGTGGGAAGCTGGGGGCTCAAACCGGGATCCTTACATCGGTTCTTGCGCTTCGTACCATGTGCACTTACCCGCTGCACTACTGTCCAACCCCCTTGTTGATATTGTTGGTATGCTGTTGTTGTTGGATAGGACAGAGAGAAATTGAGGAGGTCAGGCGGTAGCACAGTGGGTTAAACGAACACGGCGTGAAGCGCATGGGCCGACCTAAGGATCCTGGTTCGAGCCCTCGGCTCCCCACCTTCAGGGGGGTTGCTTCACAAGTGGTGAAGTAGGTCTGCAGGTATCTATCTTTCTCTCCCCCTCTGTCTTCCCCTCCTCTCTTGATTTCTCTCTGTCCTATCCAGCAAGAACAGTAATAATAACAAGGGCAACAACAACAACAGCAAATGGGTAAAATGGCCTCCAGGAGCAGTAGATTCGTAGTGCAGGCTTACTAAGCCTCAGCAGTAACCCTGAAGGCAAAAAAAAAAAAAAGGAAGAAAAAAAAAAGAGAAAGAAATTGAGAAAGGAGGGGAAGACAGAGAAAGATAAGATAGACACCTGCAGACCTGCTTCACTGCTTGTGAAGCAAAACCCCCTGCAGGTGAGGAGTCAGGGGCTTGAGTCAGGATCCTTGCACTGGTCCTTGTGCTTCACGCCATGTGCACTTAACCCGCTGTGCTGCTGCCCTGTCCCCACTACTTTACCTCTTATGAAGCTTGTCATATTAAAGGAAGCTCCACTATTATGGTGTCTCTCTTCCTCTTTCTGGAATCTCTCTCTCTCTCTCTGAAATGGAAAGAGTGAAAATGTTGATCTAGGAGCAGTGAAATTGCACCTCAGTGCCACCAAACCAAACCAAATCCTTCTCTTTTTGAGTTATTATGAAGAGGACCTGAGGTAGTCCTGCAAAGCTCTGTGCCAGGAGCTCTGTTATTGTGCTCAGTGTTTAAATCTCAATACTGGTAGTATTTCTGCTTTTGAATCCCAAGTCTCCTCCCCTTTCTGGGTTCTTTTTTTTTTTTTTTAATTTATGTGGCTTTCATGTCATTTACTCAACTTTTTAGTTTGAACTGACACATCAGCAGGTAATATGGGGTTCATGTACGTATCTTTCTACATATCTACTTAGAATTTGCGCTTGAAATTAAACTCCTTGCTATTGCTAGGGTAATTTGAATTCCATTCTGGGTTCCTTTTGATGACAGTGCCCCACCCTTGGCTTCCCTGTTAGGGATGAGAAAGGGCAGATCCAGGACAAGATTTCCCCAACTTGCGTCCAGGTCCCACTTCCAGACCCAGAACTATTGCCTGGGGGCAAGACCTGCCTCCAATCTCATAAATAGTCACACAAAACCCTGAACCCCAAACCTGTCATCACAGAGCAGACCAGTGACTCTTGGGATCCAGGAATTCCCTTGCTCAGAACCTTCTGCTTCTGTCCTACTTCTTGAACAGGGTAGGGGAATCTTTTTTATCTGCTATTTTGATATTTATTTATCTATTATTATTTTTTTTTTACCAGAGCACTGCTCAGCTCTGGTTTATGGTGGTGCAGGGGATTGAACCTGGGACTCTGGAGCCTCAGGCATGAGTCTGTTTGCATAACCATTATGCTATCTACTTCTGCCCCCCATTTTGATATTTATAACATCGCAGGTCCTACAAAATTATCAACTTAAGGGGAGGGGTAGATAGCATAATCGTTATGCTAAGAGACTCTCATGCCTGAGGCTCCAAAGTCACAGGTTCAATCCCCGGTACCACCATAAACCAGAGATGAGTAGTGCTCTAATAAGAAAAATAAATAAATAAATAACCTGATAAAATTATCAATTTAAAAGTGAGCACTTAATGAATTTCATGTCTTGCCTGTGGTTGCCTTGACAGTACCAGACCAAATGATTACTGGGGCTTTATCAGCAGACATCCGGATGTTCACCAACCCTGCTCTAGACTCAGGAAGTGTGGCTCAGCCTGTGTGGTCCCAGGGCTTCTCATGCCCCTGCTCCCTCAAATTTCCGGTCTTAGGATCAAGAATCCTGGATTGTCAAATCCCCATCCTCAGACCAAGGTCGGGTGCTGGAACAAGCCGCCAGCAGCGGCTTCAAATTTCTTCTGCAACTGACCACGCCCTCAGCTACTTCACGCCCACTTCTGTCCTTGTTGCTGACGCCGTTGATTAGCTCCTCGTGGCGTCAATCACTCAGCCTGATTCCTACCTCTCTGGGACAGCAAGGACTCATTTTTCTTGGTAGGCGGGGCTTAGGGCTCAAGGCAGACAGCCATAGGTCCTCAAAGATGCCCGCAGTCCAGCCAGTCAGCCAATAGACAGTCCAAGTTCTCTGAACTACTCAAAGCAATTTTCCTAGCAGGCGGGGATCTGAGTCCAAAGTAGAGAGCAATAGGTTCGCGAAGACGCTAGTCTCCGACAGTCCTGCCTGTCGGCCAATAGAGAACCTGCTCCTCAGTGGCTGGTGTCGGCTAGTAGAGGGTACAGGTTCTGCGGGTGCGGCCGGGTAAGCCCTTTCCATTCCCGGGTATCTCGACGTAGCTCGGGCTGGGAACGGTGCGGCTCAGGGAAACTGGAGATGGAGGGTGGTGGGTGGCTTATCCAGGACGAATGTCCCTTTGTCTGAGTTGGAGCCGGGGATGCCCAATCTCAGATCCGTCATCCATTCCATCCTTCCCGCCCTGAACCTGTTTCTCATCCGCGCCTACCCACCTTGCTCGGGCATCGGTTCAGCTAGCCCTTCCCGCACTCATTAATGACCTCACTCGCTGATTTCCTTGTCGGGTCACTCACACTCCCTCACTCACCAGCACACTCATCCACCAATTATTTAAAACATCTCCTGAGGCCTGCGCTGGGCCAGGCCTGGTGCGGCCGATGGTTGAGGCCGACCTGAGTCAGGCCTGGGAGCTGCTCTCCAAGAGCCCGGGTCAGATCGGAAGGGCAGACCCAGCCTCTGCGGACCGGGATGCAGGGGTGGGGGAACCTGGGAGATTCCTTCGGGTTCTGGCAAGATCAGCAAAGGGTTTTCTGGGGAGTGACTGTTAAGAGGTGGACCTCGGAGGAGCAGGAAACAGTTTGA
The DNA here is from genome assembly GCF_950295315.1 of Erinaceus europaeus. Classification (NCBI taxonomy): domain Eukaryota; kingdom Metazoa; phylum Chordata; class Mammalia; order Eulipotyphla; family Erinaceidae; genus Erinaceus; species Erinaceus europaeus. The sequence goes on along the minus strand of NC_080163.1, from coordinate 190,329,524 downwards.
GCAAAGGCAGGGAGGTGTACAGGAGGGAGAAGGCGTGTAGGTAGCCACAAGGAACGGTAGTCAGGTCTACGTTGTGTGTGGGAACTTGGAGGCTGGAAGGTGAGCAGAGGCCAGGCTAAGGAGCTTGGACTTGGCACCGGGGAGGGGTATCCAGGAACTATGGAAGACTTTAGAGCAGAGGAGGACTGGACAGGGTTAGAGCTGGAGACACAATTGGAGATATGAGATTAGACGCAGTAGCTAAGAAGGTGACTTTGGTATTGAAATGCCAAAATTTGGTGCTGGAAGGTCTGGTTAATCAAGAGGCAAAGGCTGGTGCAAAGCAAGCAAGTTTATTCAGGTGATAGCAACCTAAGATGGGAGGCTCATGTCTCAAAAAATCATCTTGCTCCCAGGCCAGAACCTAGCTTTCATATGATAAAAAGGAAGAGCCAGCCAGTGAGAGAAATAAAGGGAGGTTTAGTCACATCTAGCTAACTTCAGTTATTTGACAATCACCAGTGCATAACCACCCGGGCAGGGTGCTCTGTTCCTTGCCGAACTTGAGACCCACTGTGCAGTAACCTCTACAGATCAGCCCCCGCCCCGAATCTCTCTGGTGTGACTGTTTTATTTCTTGTTTGTCCCTCCCCATCCATTTGTGACTGGTTCCTAGCTAAGCAACACACAGAACATGAGAACATTCTTTGTTGTTGTGTCCAATAAAGTAAGTGGCGGGGGGGAGATAGATATCATGGGAGAACAAGATGGAGTCTCTAGTGCCTGCTCACTTACTGCTTGGGCAGAAACCCAGGCAGGAGAGCATGGAGAGGATTAGACCAGAAGCCCCAGATGATAGGCAGAGACTCAGGAATTGGAAAGAACTGAACATGGGGCTTGATGGGCCATGAACTAGGAGTTTCATCTTAGGACAAGACCCAGAGCTCTGGCCTGAGGAACAAGGGTATTCTGGGATGGGGACCTGAATGAAGAATGAACTTGTGGGCGCTTTTTTTTGCAGCAGTGAGTAGGAATTCCTGTGAGTGGATGGGGGTGCTGTGACTTAGGCCAGTGGGCCTGGACATGCAGGAAGAGCTCTGGACTGTGGCTCCCTCTTCCTTCAAAGGCTGACTCAATGTCACCTGTTGGATAAATGAATGTCTCTGAGGTGACTGTCCCTTTCTTCCCATTTCCTCAGGAAACTGCTCCTGGACATTTAGTCTCTCCCTCCCTTTCTTTTCTGGCAGCATTAAAACATGTTCAGTATTGTTATTGCTGTCGTTGTTGGCTAGGACAGAGAGGAGGGGAAGACAGAGAGGGGAGAGAAAGACAGACACCTGCAGACCTGCTTCACTGCTTGTGAAGTGACCCTCTGCAGGTGGGGAGCCAGGGGTTTGAACCAGGATCCTTATGCTGGTACTTGCGCTTTGCACCATGTGCCCTTAACCCCCTGCATCCCCCCCCATCCCTTTTATTGTGGAAGATTTCGGTACCCCCTAGCTCAGTTCCTTCCCTTACATTCTTGCCTCAACCCTCCATGCTTTCCTGCCCACCCCATGACCTTGCATCAACTTTGCTCTCCAAAGACCTACCTGCTCACTGCTGAGGCCCAAGAATAATACTACAGTCCTCATCTACTGTAGTGCCTTTTTTATTAAAAAAAAAAAAAAATCATTTAAAAATATTTATTCCCTTTTGTTGCCCTTGTTGTTTTATTGTTGTAGTTATTATTATTGTTGTTATTGATGTCGTTGGATAGGACAGAGACAAATGGAGAGAGGAGGGGAAGACAGAGGTGGGGAGAAAGACAGACACCTGCAGACCTGCTTCACCACCTGTGAAGCAACTCCCATGCACCATGCACGTAGGGAACCGGGGGCTCAAACCGGGATCCTTATGCCGGTCCTTGCACTTTGTGCCACCTGCACTTAACCCGCTGCACGGATGGGAGACCATCCGACTCCCAGTGCCTTTTGTTTTAAATCTTCATCACCACTGTTGTCATTATTTATGCCAGGTTATGAACCAAGGGCCTTGTGCCTGTGAAATACTGATGAGATTGGGAGTCGGGCGGTAGCACAGTGGGTTAAGCACACGAGGCGCAAAGCACAAGGACCAGCGTAAGGATCCCGGTTTGAGCCCCCGGCTCCCCACCTGTAGGGGAGTCGCTTCACAGGCGGTGAAGCAGGTCTGCAGGTGTCTATCTTTCTCTCTCCCCCTCTGTCTTCCCCTCCTCTCTGCATTTCTCTCTGTCCTATCCAATAACAACATCAATAACCACAACAATGTTAAACAACAAGGGCAACAAAAGGGAAAATAAATAAATATTAAAAAAAAAAGAAATACTGATGAGATGCCTCCTAACCCATTTTTATGTTTATATAGTTAAAAAAATTTTCATGTAATGTTGAGGATTGAACCTAGGGCACTGCACAAGCATGGCTCTGCCAAGCAGTCTGTTTTTCAGGAGGGAGGGAGAAACGGAAAGGAGAGAAGCTACAGCACTGTTCCACCACCCATGGAGCTCCCTCTGGTACTGTCCATGGTGGCCCTGTGTGCTGCTGCGGCTTCAACCCGGGGCTTCGTACACAGCAGGACATGGATTCTAGTGGTGAGCGATCTTCTGACCTATAGTATAATTAAAAAGAAAAGTATCACATATATTTTATTAGAGAGAGAGGAAAGAGGCAGAGATATCAAAACACTGCTCCACCACCCACAGAATTGGAGTTCTCTTGTTGCTGTCCACAGTGCTCCTATATGGTGCCAGGGATTACCTGCTGTCTCCCAGCCCCCACATCCTCTTCTTTCCTCTGCAGTTGCTCATTAGAGCCCCACCCTCTAAGCCCCGCCTGTCACTACTTTCTTTCCCTATCGGGGTTCGAATTCCCCAGTGCTCTCTGTTCTGGTCCTTTCTGCCCGTCTCACCTGCCCAGTCTTCTTGGGAAGGTTCCAGTCCCTCTGCTCCAGCCAGAAGTGAGTGCCCCACATGATCGGATTCCTGCAGCCTTCTGGGTGTCCACCTTTTGCTCTTCCTGTGCGCAGAGCTGCCCTCAAGGCTGCCACACCCCTCACATATTCAGAAACTGCCAGTAAACAGCCTCGCTGTCCACCTGCTACTCTGGCCAGACCTGAGTGTCATCTTCACCCTCACTCCCCTGTAACCCTCACTGCATGACAGTCAGTCCTGTTTTTCTAGCCTGGCTTCCAACTCTTGGGATCTGCCCCACCCGTCCTTCAGTCCCCTACCCTTATGGCTTGTGCCTCAGCCCAGACATCCTTTAAGGTCAAACTCAGATCACTTCCTCTGTGGAGATCTTCGTGACTATCCTAGGCAAAGTGCAAATGTGTGCGTGTGTGTGTGTGTGTGTGTGTGTGTGTGTGTGTATGTGTACGTATGTCCTCCTTCCCAGTCTAAGATAACCGCCCCCTGCCCTGACTGACAGATACGATTTCCCATTCAGGTCCACCCTGAATCTTGTGAAGAACTTTAGTGATAAACTGAGTATAGTCTGGGCTTCCAGTGTCATTTATTTTGGGGATGTGTGTCAGTTTCTGGTTTTCTGCTAGATTCGCTTCAGTTCTCTGGAGTTTGAGTCACTGGAGCCTTGGGACTCAAGAGCTAGGTTTTCTTATGGGGACCAGGTTTGTAAAAAGGAGGAGCAGAGACCCCAGAACCCCCTGACTAGAATTGGACTAGATCTGACGGGGTGGGGTTGGACTTTTAGGAGGACGGTCCAGTGCCTTTGGACCTGAAATTGAGTCTTGGCAGTATCCATCCACCCATCCCTCCATCCCACCTTCCCAAAGCACTGCTCAGCTCTGATTTAAGATGGTGCTGAGAATGGGACCTGGCCCGGGCCCTCCGGGAGCCAGGGCATCAAAGCCTCAGGTGGTCTTGTGCGGCCCAATCCGCTGCTGCCCCCTGGCGGACAAAACACCCAGTCCAAACCAATTAAATACTTTTATTTACAATCGACTCATACTGACCGACCCGCGGGGTCCGCGCCGGCCCGCGGCGGTCGCAGCAGCAGCAGAAAGCAGCGGTGGAGTGCAGGTGCCGCGGGGAAGGCGGGTTCCGTGCGCGCTCCCTCCCGCGCCGCCCCCGCCCCGGCCCCGGCCGGCAGCGCCCGCCCCCTCCCGCCGCCTGGGGTCCCGCCCCCTCCCGCGCATTCACCACGCGGCCGCGCAGGTGGCATCAACAGGCCTTTAGTGCCGCCCCCCGCGGCCCCTCCACCCGGGCGGGCGCGGTCACACGAGCAGCGGGGCGGGCGCCGGGGCCGGGCGCTCGGGGCTGCGGGGCAGGGGGGACCGGGCGTGTCGCGAGGCCGCGGCGCCGGGCGGGGCGAGCACCGCGCGGATGCGCTCCACGCAAAGCGCCGCCGCCTGGCGCGTCTCCCGGCACAGCGACGCCAGGCTCAGGAAGCCGTGCGGCAGGTCCTCCACCACGCGCAGGGTCACCGGCCGGTCCAGGCCGCGCAGGCGCCGCGCGAACATGACCGAGTCGTCCAGCATGGGGTCCAGCGCGCAGGCCTGCGGGGTGGGGGCCAGGGAAGGCGGTAAGCCGCCGCCTCTTCTTCCTCCTCCCACTCCCGCCTCTTCCTGCTCCACTGCCCCGTGGCCTTCAGGACTGCAGAGTAAAGTGGGCACCCTGACACCTCCCGACGCCTGCTGCCCACCTGGTGTGCCCACCTTGGCCTAAGATCCATGCTTTTTTTTTTTTTTTTGAGCCCGAGCATTAGGGCCAAACGGTGGCACAGGGGGATGGGGTGGGGGTGGGTGGAGGAGTGTCCTTGTACATGCAACCAAGGACCAGCAGAGAGGGAAGTTTGAGTAGTGCAACAGTGCTTTACGTGCCTCTTTCCCTCTCCCTCCTTCTGCCTCCCTGGTCCAGTTCCACACATGAGATCAGTTCCATGCTGCTTCCCAATAGAACCCCCCCCCCACTACACCCCACCCCACCTCCATGCCATGGAGCCAAAATGAGAGTCCCTCTGTAGCGCATCACTGGAATACAACTGGCACCCCACCCCCAGCTGCCCCCCTGCATGCACCTGTACCCCACCCCTTGCTGGCACCGTCAGCAGTGCAGGGCACTTACCACGATGTGCACTGGCGGCAAGGTCTGCAGCATGCTGTCAGGGGCCAGCAGCGGGGACATGAAGGGGTTCTTGACGATGGGTGAGTAGATGGGTATCTGCATGCTGGCCAGGTTGGAGATCTTTGGGTAGAAGCCCTTGGGGAAGGCGGCGTTCATGCCCTGGGGGCTGTCCTTGAGGCTGGACATCTCATTCATCTCCTGACGGGAGTCCTCGGGGCCCAGTAAGAAGTTGATGTCTGAGGGCTTAGAGGGACCCAGAGCCTCGGCTGACATGGACAGCTCAGGGTTGTCTGAGGACTCGGAGCTGCCCCTCAGGCTCAGGTCATGCAGATTCAGGTTCTTGAGGGAGTCGGTGCCCAGGGGTCCCTCAGGCTGGGCCAGTGCTGCCTCCGACACGCTGCGGCGCATGGACTCTGCAGGGCAGGGAGAGGGCAGAGTCAGGGGCCTCAGTGCACAGCAAGCCTGGCTCTGCTGTGTGGTGTGTATGGCCGGCCTGGGGGCTGCAGCCTTGGGCTGTGGACATCTGGAGTGACATTCATTCATTCATTCATTCATCACTCTGGTACATGTGCTGCTAGAGATTGAACTTGGGACCTCATACTTGAGAGTTCAATGCTTTATTCATGTTGGCACCTCCCAGACCACCATTTATTTATTTTCATAGAGACAGAGAAGGGGAAAGAGAGAGACACCACAGCAGTGAAGCTTCCTTCATGGCAATGGAAGTTAGGCTTAAACCTGTGTCCTGCACATGGCAGAGCAGAACACTATCCAAGTGAGCTATTTCATGGGCCTCCAAATTCCCTCTGCAGATAGGGGAGCCCCTGACCCACAGCTCATGAAGCTCCCCCCTGCAGGTGAGGAGTAGGGACTTGAACCAGGGTCCTTGTGCATGGTAATGTGTGTGCTCAACCAGGTGTGCCACCACTCAGCCCTGGCCCTCAAGCCTTTAAGTCCTGTGCTATCTCTCCCACCATTTCTCCCAAATTTTTACTTGTTTCTATCCATCTATGAAGCCAAAATATAAGACATTATGCGATTAACCATGTGGTGCCCTGCAATCTGGGAGTGTGTGTGTGTCTGGAACAGGCCTGGTGACTCCAGTAACAAGGCACAGCCTGCTATTATTATATGGGTGTACTGGGTGCTTGGCACAAACAGATACACCCAGTCCTTGTAGCCATACAAGGCAGGCACTATTATGCCCATTTCACAGAGGAGCAAAGCAGGGATCACAGACCCTGTTACTTGTCTATGCCACCCAGAACCAGTGAGTACTTGGTATGGCTGAGGATGAGTCTGGGGCAGAGTGTGTGTATGTGCGCGTGTCTGCCTGCCTGCCTTCAGAGGCTATGCCTGCCACTTTATGTTCTTCCTAGCGGGCCAGGCAGTGGTGCACCTGGTTAAGTGCTCACATTACAGTGTGCTAGGACCCAGGTTCAAGCCCCTGGTCCCCACCTGCAAGGGGAAAGCTTCCTGAGTGGTGAAGGAGGGCTGCAGGTATCTGTCTCTGTCCCTCTCTATCTCCTCATATCTTCTCAGTTTCTCTCTGTCTCTACCCACTAATAAGTATATATAAATATATAAAGAGTACACTTGCTCTTTCCCTTTCTTTCTTTTTAAAAATTTTTTATTAGTTTTATTTTTGAGAGAGATGCAGAGAGAGAAACACCAGAGCACTGCTCAGCTCAGGCTTATGGTGGTGCAGGGGATTAAATTTGGGATTTAGGAGCCTCAGGCATGAGAGTCTGTTTGCATAACCATTATGCTGTCTCCCCCACCCTTTCTTTCTTTCTTTCTTTCTTTCTTTCTTTCTTTCTTTTTTTTTTTTTTGCCTCCAAGGTTATTGCTGGGGCTCAGTGCCTACACCATGAATCCACTGCTCCTGGAGGCCATTTCCCCCCCATCGTTGTCCTTGTTGTTGTAGCCTTGTTGTGGTTATTACTATTATTGTTGATGTCGTCATTGGTGGATAGGACAGAGAGAAATGGAGGGAGGAGGGGAAGACAGAGAGGGGGGAGATAGACACCTGCAGACCTGCTTCACCGCCTATGAATCGACTCCCCTGCAGGTGGGGAGCCTGGGGCTCAAACCGGGATCCTTACACCTGTCCTTGCACTTGGTGCCATGTGCACTTAACCCGCTATGCTACCGCCCAACCCCTCCCTCCCTCTCTCTCTCTCTCTCTCTCTCTCTTCTTTCTCCTTCCTTCCTTCCTTTCTTTCTAATTGCCACCAGGGTTATTGCTGGGGCTTGGTGCCAGCACTGCAAATCCACCACTCCCAGTGGCCATTTAAAATTTTTTTTTTCATTTTTTAATTTTTAAACATTTGTTTATTTGACAGGACAGAGCAAAATTAAGAGGAAGGGAGACAGAGTTGGAGAAAGACACCTACAGACCTACTTCACCACTCATGAAGGGCCCCCATTAGTGGGTAGTGGTGCCTTGAACCCAGCCTTGCACATGATATGTGTACCAGGTGCACCACTGCCCGACCCCTGTACCTGCCACTTTAATCATCCAAGGAAGACCCCAGTGCCCACATGCCTAAAACTCAAATCCCTTTAACTCTCTCTCTCTCTGTATGCATTTATTTTTCTCTATTGGGATAGCCTAAGATTAAAAAAGAACTAAATGAAGCATATTCAATTGGAATAGGTTTCTGAATCATAGAAACCGCATCTACTTTTAAATATGTAATTCCTGTTACTCAGAAAATATTGTTTTCTCCATTTTGTTCCAAAAGGACACAATATCATCCTTTTTGATTGCAGAATAGTATTCCATGGAGTATCTGCCCTGTAACTGAGTGCCCCAAGACTGGGTACCTTCTTCACTTCCCAGACTCCATGCAGTCTGCTGGTCCCTCTACCCCAGGCTTTTTAGCCAGCTCCTGAGGATGGGTGGGAGTACCTATTACTCCTCTGTTCAAAGCCTGAGGAGAATCTAGGAGACTGGACTCTCATGAGGACCCACTGGGGACTGGAAATCAGGACATGTGGTGGGCCATTAGAGCCATTTCTCTGGCTTTCCTTCTTTCTGGGAAGGGCTGACTGCAAGCTCACGTCCATAGTTGCTGGGACTCTGAGGTCAGTGGAGGGGCCAGGAATGCTGGAATTTCTAGGCTGAGGAATGTGGCAGAGAATCAAGGCTTTGTAGTGGTGACCAGGGGTGGGTAGAGAAGGCAGGGCTGTTTCAGGGTATGGTCCCGTTACTCTCCCAGGACTGGCGGTGTGCTTGTACTTCCTGGGGTCCCTCCTAGTCGCCCAGAACTGAGACTCACCTGTTTTGGGAACGTTCTTGTGGGGCTTCTGCCCACTCAGCTCCAGGAAGGAGTTGAGCCACGAGGAGGCACCCAGGCGGAGGTCTCGAAAGAGTAGGGCCGTGTCCCTCCGCACGAGTCCCATCATGCCCAGTGCCTTCTCCTCTGAGTTGGACTGGTCATCTGTCTCCCCACCTGCAAGTGACATGGAGCGGGGACAGGGGGCTAACTTGGTCTCTTCTTTCTGGGTTCAGTTCAACACCCAGAATGTCAGCCATCTGTGCACTAGCTGATACTTTCAATGGGAGCAGGAGCCTCAGGCCTCCCTCCGCCCCAGCAGACTGGGGTTGGATCCAGGCATGCAGGAACCCCCCCCCCCCCAACTCCCAAGTCTCCCCAGCTCCGTGGGCCTGGCCTTACCAGCATAGGCACTGACGCACTTGGAAAGCACGCTGAGAGGCAGCAGGGGGTCTATGAGGCTCAGGAGGCGAGAGGGAGAAGCAGTGGACTGCAGCATCGTGGCCGGGTAGGCTGCCATGATGCCATCTGGCACCCGCACCCCATAGGCTGCTGCCCGAAGGGACACAGTGAAGCAGAGGTTCCCACCTGCGCTGTCCCCCGCGAGACATATCCGCTCCCCTGTGGAGCCTGGTTTGGAGGGAAGAGGCACTTGAGCTCTGGGGCAACAAGGGGTGCCCCAACCCCAGGGTCTCGCTAACTGTTGGCAACACTGGCAAATGGAGGAAGGGGTTAGTAGGTGCTGGGGGGATGGTGGTCAGAGGGTTAGAAAGACTGAAGGCGTGGAGACGCTGGGACTTGAGGAAGCTCTGGGGAAACTAAGGAGCTGGAGGTCAGAAACAGGAGACTGGGCAGTGGAGCACCTAGCAGAGTGCACATGCCACCATGTGCCAGGGCCTGGGTTCAAACCCCCATCCCCACCTGCGGGGAGGGAGTCTTTACAAGTGGTCAAGTAGATCTGCAGGTATCTCTCTTTCCCTATCACCCTCCCCCCTTTTTTCTTTTCTTTTTACCAGAGTATTGCTCAGTTTTGGCTTATGGTGGTGCAAGGGATTGAATTTGGGATTGTGGAACCTCAGGTATGAGAGTCTCTTTGCATAACCATTATGCTATCTCCCCACTGTCATCCCCTTCCTCTCAGTTTCTCTCTGTCCTATTAAATAAAAAAGAAAAAAAAATGGCCGAGGTGGATTTGTCATGCAGGCACTGAACTCCAGAGATCATTTTGGTGTCAGTTAAAAAACAAAAGTGGGAGGCCAGAGGAATGGGCTGATTTCAGGAGGGTGTGGCCTGCAGAGAAGGTCAGAGTTCAAGCTTGACAGCACAGATGGGTTGGGCCTGTAGGCTCTGGGCTCTGAGGCAGGGCCCCACCCTGCTCTGTGCCTCCCAGAAGTGGGAGGGCAGGGATACAGAATGCACCTTATATGTGTCAGTCCCAGGCCTGAATCCCCAGCACCACAGACTAAATGAGTAGAGAACTCGACAGTGGAAGAGCGTGCTCGATCTCTGTACCCGCCCCCCTTAATAAGAGAGATAGAGAGAGAGACCAGAGCACTGCTCAGCTCTGGTTTATAGTGGTGCTGGGGATTGAACCTGGGACCTGGAACCTCAGGCATGAATCTTTATAGAACCATGATGTTTCCTTGGCTCACTCTCACAACTTTTTTTTTTTTTTTCCCTCCAGGGTTATTGCTGGGCTCGGTGCCTGCACCATGAATCCACCGCTCCTGGAGGCCATTTTTCCCCCTTTTTGTTGCCCTAGTTGTTGCAGCCTTGTTGCAGTTATTATTGCCATTGTTGATGTTTCTTTGTTGTTGGATAGGACAGAGAGAAATGGAGAGAGGAGGGGAAGACAGAGAGAGAGGGGAGAGAAAGATAGACACCTGCAGACCTGCTTCACCGCCTGTGAAGCGACTGCCCTGCAGGTGGGGAGCCGGGGGCTCGAACCGGGATCCTCACGCCGGTCCCTGTGCTTTGCGCCATGTGCGCTTAACCCACTGCGCCACCGCCCGACTCCCTCACAACTTCTTTAGAAAAGAAAGTTGCTGGGGGTCGGGCGATGGCGCAGTTGGGTTAAGCGCATGTGGCGCAAAGCGCAGGGACCGGCATAAGGATCCCTGTTCGAGCCCCCGGCTCCCCACCTGCAGGGGGGTCGCTTCACAGGCGGTGAAGCAGGTCTGCAGGTGTCTATCTTTCTCTCCCCCCTCTGTATTTCCCTCCTCTCTCCATTTCTCTCTGTCCTATCCAACAACGAACAACATCAACAATGGCAATAATAATAACCACAACGAGGCTACGACAACAAGGGCAACAAAAGGGGGAAAAATGGCCTCCAGGAGCGGTGGATTCATGGTGCAGGCACCGAGCCCAGCAATAACCCTGGAGGAAAAAAGGTTGCTCAGGGGTGGGATAGTTTCCTGGGACCCTGGATTTGCTCACAGGAGCTGAAACTGGAGGGGAAAGAAAAGGTCAGGAGTTGGAGGGGGGCATTTCTGGTGAGCAGTGGGGGTTGGTGTGGGGTGGTGGTACAGAGGCTGAAATAAGATGGGGACAGTATAGGCAGCTAGGGACATAGTATAACTGGTAGAGTACAAGACTTGCATGCTAGAAACCCCTGGTTTGATCCGGAGTATTATTCTGGCTTCTCTCCTTCATATGAAATAGAATAAGATTTTTTTTTTGTGGGGGTGGGGTGGGGGATGGGACAGAAAAGGTGAGGGACTGCAGGTGGCAGAAGGTATCAGATGCTTCCCTGGGCTGCAGTTGGGGTGGAGGTACTAGCAGGCTGTGGCAGGGAGGAGAACCTGGCATGGGGTGGGGCTGGGCTCACCAAGGAGGGCACAGTGCTTGACTGCCCAGCAGTAGGCGAAGAAGCACTCCTCCAGGGCGCGGGGGAAGGGGGCCTCAGGTGCCAGGGAGTAGTCGATGGAGACGATAGGGGCGCCCAGCTCCTGGGCCCAGCTCTTGAGGTAGGGCTCGTGGGACTTGGAGGTCTGGGCCACGAAGCCACCGCCGTGGATGTGGATGACCAGGGCTGGGGAGCGGGGCGCCTGCTGGCGTGGCCGCAGCTCCAGGCTCCGGGGGCCGTCAGATTTGATCAGGCTGCTGAGTGCCTCACTGTCCTGAGAGGGAGGAGAGATGGGTGAAGCTGGGGTGACCTCAGAGGGTGTGCTCAGAGAGGCAGGAGGGGCAGGTGGGCATGGCAGAGGGGCACCAGTTCCTACCTGTCCCTCCCGCAGGTCATAGGAGATGAGCCTGACGTAGACAGGCCCGGGGCCTGTGTGGGCCAGGGGGGGTGAGATGGTGACCATGAGCTTGGGGTCAGAGGTCATCGGCATTTCAAAGGCCTCAGGTGGCAGGCTGAGCAGGCGGCTGACCTTCACGTTCACTGATGCCATGTTGGCTAGAGACTGGGTGGGAGGGAGCAGAAGGGGTGTTGGGGAGAGGCAGCATTCAGGGCCTCCCCCCAGCCACCCTCTGAGCATCAGCCTTTCCCCTCTTGTTTTGGCTGGGCCTGTAGTCCTTTAGAGACCTGAGGTGACCCAATGGTCTCTGTGCCTCAGTATCCCTGACCTGTAGCAGGTGGGGGCCCTCAGGCTCACCGATAGCACTTCGATCTCAGTGATGTTCCAGAAGGCTTTCCAGAAATGCACATCCAGGTTCTGTATGATCCGCTCAAATTCAGCCCCTCGGAGCTCCGGGTCAATGGCGAAGCGGCCGCTGGTGAAGAGGGAGCTGGCAGTCACACCTGGGGGTCAGCAGGGGTGTCAGGCTGTGGGGGGTGGGGAGCTGAGGAGGGAAGGTGAGGCAAGGGGCGAGTAGGGCCGGCTGGGACTCACTGATGCCAGTTTCCTTGCGTTTGTAGTGCTCCCCGAAGGACACCAGCCCGATGGAGATGGTCTGCAGGAACGGCCGGATGGCAGGTGTGAACTGTGGAGAGAGGCTGCTATGTTACCCACTATCCAGGAGCGGGGCTGGGCCAGTGGGAGTGAGGGACAGAGACACTGAGTGAACCGGATGCCACTCCAGTTGTCTTTCTGAGCTGATGGTATCAAAGAGAAGAAAGTAAGCAACTGGACACATACACAGGGGCTGGGAGATGGCTCATTGGGTGGAAACATGTGCCTTGCTGCCCATGAGACCCCGGGTTCAATCCCTGACACTGTATGAAAACACCTGGACAGCACCAAGGGAG